>NC_056745.1:667077699-667295866 GCF_019279795.1 Protopterus annectens
TTCAAAGCTGCTGAGAAAGGTCATCCAAATAGTCCTTCCAGACAAGATAGGATCTGGATTCTGCTCAAAGAAAACCGGGGACTGGAGACCAATTTTGGATCTGTGTATTGAACAAGTTTGTAAAAGTACAGAAATTCCAGATGGTCGCAATACAGTCTGTCCTTCCGCTTTTGAAAAAAGAAGATTGGATGTGCTCGATCTTCAAGATGCGTACTACCACATAAAAGTACCATCAAGAATATTCCTTCACTTCCGTGTGGGAGCCAGTCATTACCAGTTCAGAGTACTGCCCTTCGGACTGTCTATAGCTCCCAGTATGTTAAGAAAGTGAATGGCAGTCGTCACAGCTCACTTGTGACTACAAGGACTCCAGGTGTTTCCATACCTAGACATCTGCTCATCTACGCCTCCTCCAAGACATCCATTGGAAGAGGCCCTGGCATATACTCTCTGCTCGCTTCAGAAAGGCTAGGCATAACGATAAAATGGCAAAAATCAAATCTCACCCCATCTCCGCCCACAGAATTCATAGGGGTTATCTTGAATATAAAGAATTGCAGAGCATCCATTCCAGAGCACAGAATTCTAAGGATAAAGCAGCAACTGATTCCAGTCCTTTCAAAGGAGTAATCCACAGCTCATGGTGTTCTCCAGTTGTTGGGTTCCATGGCAGCCTCCATTACGATTGTCCTTCTGGCCAGGTTTCACTTGAGGCTTCTACAATGACTACTGCTCACCCAATGGTATCTCTTTCAGTACTCTTTCAGCCAAGATTCAGGTAACTCACAGCTGCAAACAAGATCTAAATTGGATGACGCACAATCCATCACAATGGTCTCACCCCTCCCCCCCCCCCACAACAGCCCAAAGATACAGTGACCTCGGACGTTTCCCTGATGGGATGGGGGGGGGTACTATTTCAAGGACAGACAGGTACTTGGTCCGAAATGGAGGCCCATCTTCATATAAATGTTCTAGAGCTGAGGGCGGTGCTTCTGGCATTGCAAGCATTCCATCCGCTGCTGCCATCTGGGACTATTGTGATACAATGAGACAACATGGCAGTGGTCTGGTACATCAACCAACAAGGTGGAACCAAATCTTACCCACTCTGTTGAGAGGCAATAAGAATATGGCAGTGGGCGATGGCTACCACACATTCTAGGGAGTTCCAACGTGATAGCAGGTGTATTCTACAATCTCACGAGTGGTCCCTGAATCCCTTAATAGCGGTGGAGATTTTCAACCACTGGGGTCTTCCTTGTTGCAACCTCTGTGTTCCCGACCAACTACAAATGCAGCAACTATTTTGCCCCGATTCCCCCTCCGGGACAGTCACCCAGGGATACTTTAGTCCATTATTGGCCCTTGAGTCTGCTTTATGCATTTCCACCTATCCCCCTCATTCCCCAGTTTCTGAAGACAGCCCGTCGGTTGAAGAGCAGAGCAATCCTCATAGCACCATATTGGCCTTGTCAGATTTGGTTTACCTTCCTTTGGCCTTACCTGCTAGATCAACCGTGGATTCTCCATCCTATCCCGGGGTTGATCTCCCATCTGCAGAATCTGATTCACCCCAACTTGAACTGCCTGAAGCTCACAGCTTGGCTCCTCCAATTCCTTTGATTGCCAGGCAGAATGATCTATCTTTGCCATTATGTGACATTCTTATTCCATCTCACAAGTCTTCCCACCAGAATTGCATCTCAGCAAGTGGAAAAGATTTACTTTTTGGCTGAAAGAAAAACAAGTAGATCATTTTTCAGCTCCAGTATCGATAGTACTGGAATATCTGTCTACCCCATTTCTCTCCAGTCTGTCTGCCTCTACCAGTAGAGTTCATTTGGCTGCAATATCTAATTTTCATGACTGTGTCCAAGACTCTTCTCTTATGTCACACAAATTGTGCAAGACTTTCATAAAAGGCGTGAATCATCTAAGACCCCCTTTTGGAGAACCTGCTCAACTAAAGTACCTTTTATTAGTCCTACAGGCTTTGACAATGCCACCTTTCGAACCAGTTTCTTCTTGCGACATCATATTTACCATTACTTCTGCCAGTTGTATCTCTGAGCTTCAAACCTTATGCATCAAGAGACCATATTTGATTTTTCATAGAGATAGTCATTGAGAACTAATCCTTCCTTTCTGCCAAAAGTGATCTCTGAAATGAACAGGACTAAGGCTTCTTGTTAATCAGTCCAGTTATTTTTGGCCTATTCTGGACCTAGATTAGGATGTGTTGTTGCGAAGGTCACATTGGCTAAATGGTTAAAAGAATGTGTAACCTTCATTTATAGAAAATGTAATATTCCATTACGTACTACCATAAAGGCTCATTCTACAAGGTCATGGCAGCTTCTGCTGCCTTCCATGCCAGTGCCTCTTTAGATGACATTTGTGCAGCTGAATCTTGGGCTACTCCTCATACCTTCATTAATCATTACAAATTGTATTTGTCCTCTAGGGGAAGAGCATCTTTTGGTTCTATGCTTCTCCGGAATGTCCTTCCATGAGAGCCTCCCAGGAATAAAGGTTGTTGGGGACTCTGTCCCACACTTAAGGAATGAATGAGGATTAACAATACCACATAAAGAAGTTGTCTTACCATAACGTTCCATCTGTTTAGCTCCTCGTTCATTCATTACGACCCTCCCTCCTTCCCTCTCCTGTGGCTTCTAGTGGATCTCACCATCCGGTTCTGTTAGGTCATTTGACCAGAGGTAGCCTCTACCTTCTTTTGACTTGCAAATGCAATCTGAGGTAACAGGGAGATGGGAATTCTGGTGAAGAGTTTTTAGCTCGAGAGTTTGTAGCTGACGCAAGCTTGGAAGATGGCCGGCTCTGTTCTGAGGTCTGAACCGATACCCACATGTAGTGACTGAACGAGAATCAACAATACAGATGGAACGTTATGGTAAGACATAATTTCTTTTTACTCTTAGTATGGTATGCAACATATAATAGCAGTTGTATAAAAACAATGCAGAAAAAAGCATATTAAATTGAACTGTTATGCACTCCTGGCAACATATCAACACTGTGAGCTGTCCTCTTGTCTCTGTCAGTTTGCATGCACTAACAGCTGCTACTGTATTAGTAAGCATCAGAAAGTGTCTATAAACTAGTCAGTGAACATGCAACGTACGGAAATCCTCAGAAGTCATTGGTTTCCATAAACATACCACAAATACTGTATGTTAGTCAGAAGTAACACTATATATACGTTTCTATTCTATCCATATCTATAGCTCACATAGACCGTTTCCTTTTTCTCTATATGTTAGTGCATATGCGGAAAATCTTGTCATTGGTTGTCTTTTACCCATCTCTTTATAGTGAATTCTGTCCTCCTTTATGGCACACACAGATTATAATGCAGACAGTTGACCAAAAAAAGACTGGCAACATGTATAAGTTGATTTATACATATTAATGATAACATAGGTATATGATAGCAATCTTTTCCACCACAATACCATCAGGTGACAGGTTATCTTTGAAGCTAGCTGTACATCAGTTTTACCTTGGTGAGTTGTAAGTTTGATAAATGAACACAGTAATTAGGACTATCAATAGAGATTTATGCGATATAACAGAAGTAAATAGGGCATATTACTCTGTGCAACTAAATTAATGACAATCCTACCACAAAAATACAGGGCAATAAGGGAAAGAAAGGATAGAAATCGAATGCCATCCTGGAAGTAACGAATAGAGAATTGTAAAGCAAATAAGACAAGAAGTGTCACTGTTTGAATATGGAAAAGGGAATAGAGCAATAAAAATACTTGATAAAAGCAGTGTGCAGTATCAGAATAGATCAGTATCCATAGTGCACTATCACAAATAAACAAAATATCAGCATAGACAGAACAATTAAAGAATATTAATGCACAGTACAAAATAAGCATTGATGACCCAAAAATGTTTTAGAGAATTGGGAAACAAGTAAAAGGAATTGAAATACCACCAAACAAAAAAAATAAATAGATGCATTTTGAAGAAATATCTGTGAAGATGCTGTGGAATGCAACAAAGATGCTAAATGGAGAGAAGTAGTAAAAGAAAGAGTAAGAAGTTCAAATGTACAGGATATGAAATGGTATGAAGTAACAGCCAGAGAGATTGAAACAAAGTTATGAAAAGCTTATAACTAGAAAAACCCAGGCCCAGATGTAGTACCTAACCTGACTAAAAGTATTAACATCTTTACATGAAGACTGAGCCATGAGTAAGAGCTGTTTATATGAGCACCTTTAACAGACACCAGCCTGGTTAACGGGAAAAACAGTACTTCCACTTGAGTGAACCTTCATGCTATCATAAAAACTATAGAGCAATAGCTATCCTTTCGACGATGTATTAACTACACACAGGAATTGATGCCGACAAGAGTTTATAGTCATTTGGAAAACTCAATCATGGTAATATAACAAAAGGGTAATAAAATAGTCATATGGAACAAAGGATCATTTGCTGTTCCAAGTCATAATGGAGAACTGTAAAAAAAAAAAAAAAAAAAAAAAAAATAAGGAAAATCTCTAGGGCCATTAGCCTAGTAACCTACTATGAGCATATGATTCGGTACACACCTGTTATGTATACCCATAAGTATACACACACACACATACAAAACAGAGATCAAAGTGATGTGGCTTAAAATTCAGCTCTTTGTGTACAAATCTCATGGAGCTTCAATACTATTTAACTTAGCAGATGTGTGGGGTCTTGAGGTAGCTAACACATTTGCTGGAAGCTAACAAAGCAAATGTATGTCAGGGGGTGCCAAGGGAAAGACATTGATCCCTGGAATGTAGTATGGGCAAAAACAGCAGTTCCATTTCCATAACCTTTTCTATCTCAGACACAGTTCCTCCCTACATTCCAAATGTTTTCACTGCAAACATGTAATAATGCGCATCATCATTACCCCTTCCCCTGTTTTTCTACATGTAGTCAGAGTGTTGTATGAACTTTTGCATCCTCTTTTGATTCTAGTTTCCTACCTTGTTTGAGAGTCATGCCTCAGTGGTGCACATCTTTTCTCACATAATCTATCCCTTTCTTTGCTGGATGTCCTTATTTCCTCTTCCCTGTTTCTCTCAAAACCTTGTCACTGAATTGACTTTTGTCTTCCTGAACATGTGCCTGAAATGCTGGAATCTGTTTTTGACGTTCTTTGCAATTGAAGCTAGTTTGGCTTCTGCAGTGATGTTGTTTTATTCATGTGTCCCACAGTGGGCATACGACCATCTAATTCACTTTTTCTCCATCGCTTCCATCTTCAACTGCTTAGCCTTCACTGCCCAGGTTTCTTTACCATAAAGAAGTGTTGGTCATAATGTGTTTGGATGCCTTACTTTTCAGCTTCTTTGACATTAGTCTGTCACACACTACCCCCTCACACTCCATGCCATTTGGCAGCATCCCCCTTTGATTCTTGTTTTAACCACCCCATTCAGACTTGCTTTCTCAACCGCCCCTCCTTGATACTTGAATCTGTTATCACGTTCTGCTATCTTCCCTTCAGTCTCAGTTTTCTGCTGCTATGACAGCTGTCCTCAGTTTCATTCTTTTGACTTCAGTTTTGTATTCGTACCCCAATTGTTTGCTGAACGTCACGTTAATAATCTTTAATGGCACATCATCTGCATACATTAGCTTTGTTGACCTGTTCCCTCCAGCCAGTCTGCTAAGGTAGTCCATCACCAGTATAAACAGTAGTGAGCTAAAAGCTGAGCCTTGATGCATACCCAGCCCCATTGGGAACGCCTCTCCAAGTCCAAATAGTGTTGGTACTTGTGCTATTGGGTCCTTGTATGTAGTCTGCACTAATTCTATCAGTGTTTCTGAGACTTCAGTACATTGTAGGACTGCCCAAATCAGTTTTGTCATGCACCAAGTCTGGGGATGCTCATTTGGACACTCTCCTCATCTTTAGCTTCTTATCCACTCTGTTTCACTGCCAACATTGGATTGACCATGCTACATCCTGATCATAATCCAAACTCCTTTTCTCCTGTCTTACTTTGTCTATCAGTTATACTTTCCTGCACTTTCTTGAAGTATGACAGGAGTTTGGTACCTCTACACTGCTTGCAGTTGTGAATGTGTACAGTAATGGAAAAAAAAGCCACCATCAGGAATCTTGATGCGAGATGCTGTAACAAAGGACAGGGTAGATTCCAAACAAACTAATGCAAAAAGCCAGATAGAAGCCAGTAAGATCCACAGCTGATTAATTGTGCGCTTTCTTCTTGCAATAGAAACTTCATCAAAATGCCATTGTAACAAAAACTCCACCTTTTATACATTCTTAATCACATAAAATGACATCACTTCCTCTATATAAAAAGTGAACTCGTACATAAGTACACAAAACTACTTAAATTATTACATAACATCATCCCATGTAAAACACTTCCATATAAAATTATGCTTTAAGTTTTAAAATAGAACTAATAGAAATAGCACTGTTAAGTCCTGGTGCCTCAGATGCATTAGATCTCATTTGCCATTTGAGCTCTCAATATTCGTTCAAGGGTCCGTCCGTCCCTTACCTAAAGTGACTTGCTCAATAACAGTAAACCTGAAACTTTGTCTTGGATGCAAGCCAATATGTGCAGCTAAAGCATTTTTAGATTCATTCCTACCAATATCTTAGTGTTGGTAGATTCTAGTTCTCAATGCATTGATGTTTTTTCCTATTTAGAAACATGGGCACATGGCGCACTTAGCCAGATATATAACTCCCTTACTACTGCAAGTAAACTTGTTTCGTATTATGTATCCACCATAATTGAGTATATATACCTTTTTTCCCCTCTAGGATTTGTTTGCACTGCATGAAAAACCCACATTTTACCATACCCCCCCCCCCATCCTTGCATTTGTCTTTCTGTAGTTTTCCATCGTATTTTTTATGCTAGTATTTTTTTTATATACAATTTTATGAAATATGCCTACCAAATCAAGGTGTTCTGGGTTTGCACTGAATATGTGCCATTTGTTTTCAAATCCTTTTGATGTTGTACAACTGGTTAAGTCTAAATACACCTGATTTGTTGAAACAATTCCCTTCTTTATGTGCAACCACTTCATCACTTGTGCTCTCCATAACAAAGGAAATGTCAATTCTCTCTCTTTGTCATAAACGCCTTAAATATCCCATCCACAAATGTTTCTGGGTATCCTCTTTTTGTCAACATATTTTTTAATGTGTTCAACTGATGTGCAAATTCCTCATGTTCTTATACCATTCTTGCTGTCCTAACCCCTTGTCCTTTTACTAAAGATTTTTTCTGTGACAGTGGGTGGCAGCTATCGAAGTGCAGGAGGGTATTAGAATATGTAGGTTTCCTGAAAATATTGGACGTACATTTTGTTCATATTTTTTGTAATATAATGTCCACGTGATGGGTGGTATCCCGTGTAATAGTGAATTCCAAAAATTCAGTGCTGTGCTCTTTAAATTTGAGGAAACTATGTAATTCCCCCTCACTTCCTTTCCCGAAAACAGTGATTTCCTCCAAAAAAATGACCATAAAATGTCCAATATTTAATAAACACACTTTTAAACACTATAGCCTTCTCCCAGAATGCCAAAACAATATTGCCAAAAATGGGTGCACACTCTGCCCCATTGCTACCCCCCTGCACTGTCGAAAAAGTTGGCCTTCAAAGGTGGTATTTGTATCTAAAGCCAACTCCATCAAGGTTCTGATGGTGAAGATACGTCCATGACTACTGATAGTATATTGGCACAGGAAGCCATAAAACCACTCTACCCCATATCGTGTGGAATAGTTGAATACAAGTCTCTTATCAGTGGTAGCAAAAATTAAATCATCATTGTATTTATCCTTGGTAATTTTACCTAAGCAGCCCCAATAATCCTTTAAAATCCATGGGCAATCTTTAAGTGCATTTTTTAGCTGACTCTCGATAAACCTAGCTACAGGGTATGTTTTTGAGGCTCTTGTGTCCACTATAGGTCTAAGAGGGGGGATCCCGAAGATCCTTGTGGATCTTCAGGACTCCAAAAATAGTGGGTATTTTTGGATGCTTTACTACCATGAATGAATGTTCCTCAGGTGTAATCTCATGATTCAACACTTCTTCCAAAGTGAGGCCAACTTTCCTATGAGATATTTTTCTCAAGACTTTTCATCATAAGTATCAGTGTCTAGCTAGTATAGTTACCATCTTGTTTACATAGCTGTTTTGATTCGTAATCACTAAGCCCCCTCCCTTATCGGGCTTCATTGCCGTAATGTCAGCATTACCATAAATGTCTCTTAGTATGTTCATTTCTTCCTTTGTGATGTTATACATCTCCTCTAAGATTTCTCAACATTCACCATATTCCTTATGTCATTCTCACACATTTTTTCAAATATTTGGACAGTAGGATGTAGTGGAGGGGATAAATACACTTGTTTTCTTACATGTGTTCAAGACAGGGTAGAAAAATTGCAATGTATTGCATCACCATACATGCTTAGACTGCAGTTATATCCACAATAATGTTGGTTAACAGCAAAGTGGTTGAACTCCACATAAAAATTGCGCAAACACAAGAAATCAGTTGACATCTCAGTCTTCCACTGCATAGGCTGATTGTGACTGCTAGTAGTTTGCATCATGCAAACCAAGTGTTTAATAAACTGAGACTGTGTTCTCATCATGAACCAATATGAGAACTCTGTCTAGCTAGGCTAAACTGGAGACTAATGTCACTTAGAACCTGGATGTGTACAACCGTACAGCGTATGTGCAGAAATCCTTATACGGAAGTCAAAGTTAAACCCTCACGTTCCTGCCCCTTTAACCTCAAACAAGACTAGACTAGTCTAAAAGTACGCAAAGTACAAATTAATGCACACAAGTACAAGCAAATCTGCTAAATCAATCCCATCAAGAAACAAACTGACCAACCACGATTCATTCAGTTAAAACAAACCAAAAGGAAATGAAAAAAAACAAATCAAAAATGGTAAATGATCACATCCAAGAGTAAGTAACAACTAACACACCCACATCAAAGTTAAAATAGGAAACTTTTGAAATAAATGTTGCAACACATTAGTGAGTAAAACATACAGCAGAAGTACACAAAACACACAATTTGTAGCCATTTATTCCTCACAATGCACCAGCACCTGTCTGGTGTTTTTATGGTTTACAGTTTTCTGGTAATGGTCTTACTGTACAAATATGACAATTTCAAAATAATTCCTTCAAAAAAATTGTAATATAACCAATATCCATGTAACAAGGCGTGGGTCAACAGGACTATTTCTCCTTTTACAAGTGAAAAGATTGCAAGAAACTCTCCTCCAGCTTTTCACTCTGACTTTGTGTTCTGAACGGAGCCAAAAATCCAGCAGGAAGTTGAAAGTATGTCATACCTTCTGCAGAGCTGCACACTACCTATGGCTTCTGTGCCAATTTTCATAAATTTAAATTACATCCCTTAATTGTATAGTATTAATAGAATGGGAATCTGTCAGACCTGAGTAATGAATGTCTCAACTGGGTCCACTTCACATGACTGAATCTCAAAATACTGCACTTCATTTGACTGAGACCACGATATCCAATTTTCAAAATACTGAAAACTCATTTGACTGAACATTTACAATCCTGAATTTCAAAATACTGAATTTTAAACCATAGACATGCACACTTACACCAATGACTAACTCTTTCCAAAATTTAAAAACTACTTGCCTTCTAAACAGAAACTGGAAGATACAAAACCAGATTGTGGGGTGCTACATCCTACACACACCTCCATGTGGGGGGCTATGCCCCCCACTATATATATATATATATATAACTCCAGGATCGCACTACAGTGGGGAAATGGGCATATTCCTTTTACTTACCTTACAATACTGCGCACACTGCCACTATTGTCGAGAACACACAAAACATCCACCATATTACTTCTCTTTCCGTAAATATGTAGAGATATACTCACATTTAGAAACACTACAACACTACTTTCTACACTATCAGTATTCGGACTGTCAGCAGTTTGTTACAGTAATGTCTATCACAAGCAAGCCAGAAGTGAAGGGAAACACGCTATGTTCTATGGCTTACCACATTGTAACATGTCATGAAAATCGTTATTGTAATTATACAATGTTAGTCAAAATGAAGGTAATGACATGATTCATAAAAATTTGTGAACTGTGTGCGAATACTGGGAGGAAAGCTGACAGTTTTTAAAGATCTGGATATGGGCAGTGGTGACAGACTGAGTGACTACTTCAGAATACTTTGCAAATTATCATATTTTACTAGGATCCATGCAGATGACTGTATAGACGCTGTCCCTCACTAGCACATTGCAAGTGATACAAAAAAATCATTATTTACAGTAACTGATGCATTCTGAACTAGATAGTGACTACCGTAGCTGTGACCTAGTAGTAGAGTAAAATCATGCATGCAAAATCGGTTAATATAGCTTAGCATTCCAGACTCATCTAAATTAGTAAGGTTTATACCAATGCAATAAAGCTGTCAGCAGCAATTAACAGTGTCTTCTAACTTCTGCACAACACGTTAACACCTAAAAACTTAAAATGTTTAAATGCCCACAGTGTAAGCTATTACAAAATGCTAAGCAACTGAGGGGAAGATGCAGGTTCTGTATCCTGCTAAGGGACAGAAAGCTGCTGGATAACATCATTTTCCACAAGTCAGAAGCTGATAATAAATGGAAATGGTGAAGAAAATGGTTTACTAAGTTGGAGGCTGGCTGCTTGGTCACGTGTACAAGTATGGTTTGTTAGCTTAAAGGTATGATGCTCACTTTTGAGTGTGAAAGGTGCCAGGTTCATATCCCCAGACAAACCCAGTGTTTTATCCATTCTTGATAGATCTGTTGAACATGTACATATCAACAGTACCAGAAATGCTTGATCCAGCGATCTATACAACTTTTGTGAAATAGAACGCATTAGATTGACAAACGTGCCTCAAAGGATCCCCACACTATGGAATAGGCTCCACAACCATGTTCAAACAAAACTTTGACAATTTGGTTAACTGTTAACAGTCTAGCCACTGCTACTTATGGATAGAGGCTTTCAATAATAAAAGTATTAACTTAACATACCCCCTGCAAATACGCGCACACATATACATATACCATCTCACAAATGCATAAACACACATGCACGCAAACATACATAGACAGGCACGTGCATATAAATGCACACACACATGCATATACGCACACATGTATTTATTTAAACATACATACATGTATATGAATGTATGTCTATATAGGATCATAGGAGATTACTAGGTTATCGATCCAGAGGTCATTTTAAGCCTAGCTGTTACAACCCAATGCAATACCGTAGAAGTACTAGTCAGTACCCAAGATTGCATTTAGTGATGACTGCCCATGCTTATGAATACACTTCTCCAGAATTCTTGACAAAAGGAATAGTACGATGATCGGTCTGAAATTGATTATATTAGATGAGGTTCTCCCTTTATGAAAGGGGGGAGTGATGAATCTCTTCCATAGAGAAGGAAGGTATAATTCCTTGATAAAACAGTTGATTAGAAGAGAGACAGAAAAGGCTATGGCACTGGCAGCTGTCTTGAGGTATGCTGCTGGAATTTTATGTACTGATGAACAGGGTTTCAGTTTAAGAAGTGGTGATTTGATGTAGAAAGTTGCAATGGGTTTGGGTGAAATAGGGGGATGTTTGCTGGCTGAGGGAGGACTGTCTTTCGTAAGGGCTGTAATGTTTTCTTTAAAATGTGTTAAATTGAGCAGGTATTTCTGAGTGTTCTTTGGGGCAGGATCAGGAGTGGCAGATGCATGTCTTGTATGTATTACTGCACATGTGCAGCCCCACTTTGCAATTTTAAAAGTATGCTTATTTTGCCAAATATATTTCACTGTATGTAACTTCTGCCAAGGAAATAGGGTTTGCCAAAATTCTTTAGTATGATCATTTGATTACAGCCTGAGGACCACTGCATATCTGTACAAAGATTTATCTCTGCTTAGTATATGGCGAGTGATAATGCTAGTATGATCAGTGTTGAGTTAATTGTTTTATTGATGACCACTAAAACATTGGATTACAATGCATGACGTTTTTTAAACAGCAGCTGCTAGTAAACCTTTAATGTTTTATTTTGCCTTAATTACTTTTATCCAACAAAATACCTCATTGCACCATGATGTGTTGTTGTCCTATCTTGCCTTCATTGTGTAATGGTTGAGTTTGGAACTGATGGTCACTTCTGACTGGGCCTATACAAAAGCTCAAGGACTTCCACCAACTCATGGCTGCAGTCGTATCCCATCATTCTTAAGGAAGATTACCCAGATCTTGTTTGCTGCTAAACAAGACTGGGAGCTTCCATTCAGGCTCTGGCTAAGTGGAAATTTTCTAACTGTTTAAAATTGTTAAAAATTCTCTTTACTGTGTTGAAGTATTTTAGAGTGTTAGTAGCTTAAATCTAACTCGGGTACATTGTTTGGTTCACCTTATTGTTGGGTGTTTACTGTGGCAGTCATTTCTACCTCTAGGCCTTTTCATTGTTTCTCTAACCTCCCTATCCCAGCTATCCTTTCTCAAATTATCCAAGCTCATTTATGTTAGAGAGCTTGGAGAAAAGATTTGATATTTTGTGTTTACTCGTTTGGGCCTTTTCCCCTGGTAGCTCATTTAAGTTAGATAGCTGCCATGGGCCTGTTAAATTAGAAGGACTTCCTTCCCTTTTTTGTATTTCTCTGTTATCTAGTAGATGCAAGTTCATTTAACTTTGAGAACTGCCCTCCTTTTCTCCATTTTTCACATTAAAAACTTTAGTTTGCTATTGTGGTTAAAAACATGTTTTTTTTCTTTCTACTAGTGTTTCACTGATTGTTGGTAGCGCTATTAGATCACTATGTCCAAGGATCCAAAAGTATCAAAACCTTCTGATTTTAAGAAATGTGATAAATGTAGCCAGAAAATGCCCTTGACATCTGGCCACACTAGTTATGTTGTCCTGTCTCGCCTCTATTCTTACTGGATGGGTTTGGAGCTGATCCTCTGCTCCAGCTTGGCAGAATACACTAGCTCGAAGTCTCTGACTTGGCTCGTGGCAGAATAGGTATCCCATCATGCATTGGTGTAATTCCCCAAATCTCATTTGCCTCTATACAAGTTTGGCTGCGCTCTCCTACTTTGGCATTGGCTAAGTTCTTTAAAAGCTTGTATTTTTTTCCCCTTTATTAACATTAATATTAGTCATTAGTAGTTTAGTTACGGGTTCCGTAGTTTAATTGTGTGCTGTAGTTATGAATGCTGTTTAATCTTGCTGTTGTGTGTGGTTGGTTGTTGGCAGTCATTAGTCGCAAGGCCATTTTCCTGTCATTTTTGTAGTGGTGTAGTTAGTGGTTACAGTAGTATAAGTTAGTCTGTATTCCCTTTCTGTGTATAATAGATCGTTCTAGTTAGAGAGCTAATTTCCTGTTCTGTCTCTTGCTCACAGTTCTACTAGGTCCGTTTTAAGTTGGAGGGCCTAGTGCCCATTTAATTTAGAGGGCAGAGCTGTTCACCTTGTTCTCGTCTTATTAGATGTGTTAATAGTGTTGTTATACTGTTTGTCTAAAGCTTTAAATATTTTTGTGTGCATTAGTATTGTTATAGAGGTGTGTTTTTAGGCTTTACCTTTTGTTGTACTAGTGCTGTTTCCTTCTTAAAATGTCAGAGGAAACTAGAGAGAAGGAACCTAAGCCTTCGGGGTTTAAAAAGTGTCAGAAATGTTGTTAGAAAATTTCCATCACTGATGGGCATAACATTTGTGTTTGTTTGGGGGCCATTCACCTGCAAGAGACTTGCACATTTTGTCATTCTTTCAGCTCCTGTGTATTGAAAGAAAGAGCAAACTGATACTCAAAGGGCTCCTGAAACCTTATTTGATGAGGCTCTACAGAGCACTACTACTTCTAGTAGATCCCCCTCTGAGTGACAAGACTAGAAAAACGACCATCTCCTGCTTCTTCGACTGATTCAGAGCCATGTCAAAAACTGGCCAAGACTTCTGATGCATCGATCTCCTCAGCTCCACAGCCCTCGGAACCGATCATAGACTTGGATAAATGTAGTCCTTCAACTCCAAGGCCTTTGGAGCTGAGAGACTTTTTCGGAGCTTGGCCACTAATCTTTTATTGGTCTCACCTACCTTGAGATCTCCCATTTTTGGAGAAATCTCGTTCACCAACCCTCTCCTCCAGGTCCTGTAGGAGCTTATCGGACGATGACGTGGACAGGGTGGTGCGCAGACTTTTGAAGTCGCCGGTGCTAGCTAAATTGTTTTTATCCCTGACCCAGTCTGTTCCAGAGCCAGCCAAGACCATTACATCCAAGACCGTTCCTTCTCCAAGCCAAGCTGGATCTTCAGAGCTCGAATGCCAGGTACCGGCTGGATCTTCAGTGCTGGAATGCCAGGTACTGCTTGCTGTATATGCGGTTCCAAGATGCCTTCAGGAGATTTTGGAGCAGGTCCCTGCTCCGAAACTGTGCCCTCTGGGGTGTCTAGGGGCTGAAGTTCTCTGGTCTGCTCGGGGGGGGGATGCTTGGACTGGAGTTCTTCGGTTCCGAGTTTACCTCTCTGAGCTTCGGCTCGGCTGAGCTGGGCTCCTACATCAGCCACAGAGCTTATCTATATGGAACCATGGATTTCATCTGTTTCCTCTGAATCAGAGTTGCCCTCGGAACTGGCAGGATCTCCCTTCCAGCTGAGGAATGTACTGTCCCCACCTACAGCTCTACACAAGGATACTGATATTTTTCCCTCCAAAGTACCGGCGTCTGTCTTGGCACCACCCCCATCCATAGGACAGCAGAGATTCAGAGCCTCAGGGAGCTCCATTGTGCGAGCCCCACTCTTACGAGACCTCCCCAGAATATCCTTTTGAGGAGGCTCCTCATAAAAACATGCAAGAGGAGGCATATAGATTCTCCGGATGAGTCCATCACCTTTGACACTGACGTCTGAGTTAGAAAGGTCCACACGGTTGTCCTCTGAAGATATCTCCTTCCCAGATATCCTGGAGATCCTGAAACAGGCAGCTGGAAATCCAGCAACCCTTCTGATGAGTTGGTGTATCTGAAGGCTTTTGTATCTCAACTTTCAGCCTCATGGGTTTTTCTGCCTTTCGATGAGCTATTGGAGTTGGCTGGTCGAAAGGCGTTGGAGTCACCAGACACCATGGAACCAGTCCCTCGGAGGCCAAATAAGTTCTTGTCAGCACCTTTGGAAAAAGAATTTCTCACGAAAGGCTATCCTGTAGATGCTATGGTGGTGGAAACAGCCACCAAGAATGAACTTTCTGAAACATCATCTGTCCATCCACCAAACAAGGACTCACGGACAATGGACAGATACAGGAAGTGTGTTTTTTCATCTGCAACTTTTACCCTCAGATTGCTAAACTATCTTATGCATTTTGAGGCTACAAAGAAGAGATCTCTTGAAGGAGTTAGGAGATGCTCGCCAAGGTTCATTGGCTGCGGGGGTGTCAGAAAAGGTAGTCTCTTTGCTATCTACCTTAAATTCCATTGTTAACTCCTCCATGAGACTAATATCCTATGCAGCGGATGGAGAGAGCAGGTCAGCTGGTTCAGAAGTTTCCCTGAGGAGGCACTCCTGGATGCGCTTGTATAACTTAGTGGAGCCTTTCAAGTCTACCTTTACCAACACACCTTTTGATGGTTTCTCACTTTTTGGACCTCATGTCAAGGACACACACACACCAGATGCGAGCAGGAGGGGAAAAAACTCTGCTGTTGGAGTACATTTTTCTGTACCTTCCAAGACCTTACCCAAAAGGTCAGAAGAGTGGAAAAATGTGGTTCAAAAGATCCCAGGGAGTTTTTCAAGATGCACAAGGTGAACCCTTCCCCACGGGCAGAGGGGGTGGCAGTAATGGCAGACATCCTAGAGACAGAGGGGGTCCACAAAACCAGGGTGACCATGATTCCTTTTGTGGCCGGCCCTACCAGCAGTCCAGAAAGGAGGTCTGTCTGCTTTACTCTGGAGACAGTCCGGGGGCATGCATCTTTGCACCCAGAAGCCTGGTAAGATATCACAAGAGCTGCGTGGGTACAAAGTATAATATCCAGTGGCTATTCCATTCCCTTTCACCATCCTGCCCCACAGATCAGAACAATCCTGGATGTCCATAAGTTCCAGATGGTGACACTACAGTCGATGCTTCTCTTCTCGGGAAAAGACTATTGCATGTGCTCGATAGACCTCCAGGATGTGTACTACCATATCAAAATGGACAGGTGATCCAGGAGTCATTTGCTTTTTCGGCTGGGAGCCAGTCAATACCAGATTCGAGCTCTGTTCTTTGGCCTCACCACAGCCCCCAGAGTGTTCACCAAATACATGGCAGTAGTCACGGATCACTTGAGGTGCCTAAGATTCTGAGTGTTGCTGTACCTAGACTGGTTCCTAAGTGCTACCACCAAGCATCTTGTAAGAGCAAGAGACACCACCATACAACTTTGTGGTCACCTAGGGATCACAGTAAATTACGAGAAATCTGCCTTGTTGTCATCTCAGCGTATCATCTTTATAGGAGCAGACCTAAATGCAAAGCAAATGTTGGCCAAGCTTCCTCCAGAAAGTTCAAGTACTACTACAAGTCAAAGTTCTACTGTCCAGTTAAAAAATGCAAGCAAGGACTTTCCTAAAAGTTTTGGGTACCATGGCAGTAGCAATAACCTTGATACCATTAGCATGCCTGCACATGAGAATTTTGCAGTGGCTGTTGTTAACTCAGTGATCCATGCAGGAGCTTACCCATGTCTCAACAAATTATCACAGAATCCTGCAAGAAAGATCTTTTTTTCGTGGCTTCATTCCACTCAGGTGACCCTAGACTGACAGTTTGTTTTTCCGCAACCATTCGCCACAGTGACCATGGATGCTTCCTAGATGGGGGGGGCGCATTATCTGGGAAAGGCAGTCCAGGGTACTTGGCAGGATCACAAGACCCACTTGCATATCAGCGTTCTAGAAATGAGACCAGTGCTTCTAGCATTGCAAGCATTCCAAGACTCCCTTCCACTAGGAATGATTGCAGTACAGACAGCATGTCAGATGTGTGGTACTTAAACAAGGAGGAACCAAGTCTTACTCCCTCTGTTGAGAGGCCCAAATAGTATGGCAGTGGGCAATCTCTTCCCAATGCTTTGACAGCAATGTACATCCCGGGGAAATCCAGCGTGGTAGCAGACAAACCCATCAGCGCTATTCTGATGCCTCACGAGTGGTCCCTAAAACAGGAAGTAGCGGAAAAGATTTTCCGAAAGTGGGGCCAGCCTTTTTGCGATCTCTTCGTCACATCCATGAATGCCAAGTACAGCAGCTGCTTTTCCTTGATCCCCTTCCCGGCGGAGTTGCGAAGAGATGCACTCATACACGATTGGCCCCCAGGTCTCCTTCATGCTTCCCCCTTTTTTCCTTTGATTCCGAAAGTTCTTCAGGAAGCCAACTCTTTGGGAAGGAGTTTGATGCTAGTTGCCCCATACCGGCCTCGTCAAATATGGTATTCTTTCTTTGGCCCCATCTCCAGGAGGAGCTGTGGATTCTGGACTCTGTTCCAGACCTCCTGACTCATTCCTCAGGGAAGCTCCATCTATCAATTCAAACCCTCAAGTTGACAGCTTGGCTGCTCCAGTGCCACACACAGCCAGTTTCCCTGACATTTCCCCTGCTGTGAAACATAACTTGATTTTTGTCTCATAAGGCTTAAACCAGGAATTATACTCAAGCAAATGGAAAAGATTTTCCCATTGGGCCTTCAATAATCACATTGACCCTTTTACTGCCCCTATAACTCTTATTAGATTTTTTGGCAAAGCTTTTTAATGAGGGTGCAGCTGCAGCTACTGTTAGAGTTCCGCTAGCAGCTATATCCAATTATTAAATGGGGCATTATATTCTATGATTGGCCTAATGAAGGAAAAGTAGAGAGAGATGATGACCTCTTTCTTCCTGGATGCAAATCCCTTGGTAGTAAGATTTATTTATTGCATTTGTTTACCGGGAAAGTCCATTGGGCCTAGGTGAGCCCATTTTCAGTGGAGGCCCTGGAAGAAAAGCTCCACATAAGTCAACATTACAGAATTACAAATAAAAATACAAATATCAAAAATGTAGCACTATTTACAGTTTTTTTAGCAATTCCATTGCAGTTTTATGGTAGTCCATCGATTATATTAACATGTACTTTTGGTCGTATAGATGCAATAGTCATTACTGGTTGTGAGGCAGAAAAAGCAGTAACATCGTATACAATTATTTACATGCATTTAAATCTTTGTAGGCAGTGTAGTAACAGTCATAGGTGTGGCTGCAGACCTGCTAGGAGTGCAAACCTGTAGCCCCAGAGTGTGGGAGTAGTGAGAAGACGAGGAGTTAATTTTGGCATGGGCATAACCAGCAGGTAGAGAGATGTTGTCTGAGGAATTTTTTAAAGAGAGCAAGGGTATGAGATGGAGGTTATTGAGGTTGGGAGGTTATTCCAAAGTTTGGATGTAGTAAAGGAGTAAAGCATTTGGCCAGCTGGAAGTTTAGGTTTATTGACTTTAAGTAGAATTTTGTTTTCAGATCTAATGTGTCTATTTGGATGTCACAGAGTTGATATAGAGGTGAGAGCTGGACAAGATGTTGGCTTATATATTATGTGCAGTAATTAAGTGGAGGTATTTGAGATAGTGGAAGTTCAAGCCAGTTTAGTTGCAGTGAGGAAACAGTGATGTGAAGAGGATCTAGCATTTGTTGCAAATCTAGCAAATTTTATTGTAGCATATATCAAATTAGTTTTTTAATGAAGTGTATATTAGTGAGGATGGCGGCACCATATAGGAGGGATGGAAGTAGAAAGGCAGAGGCTAGTGTTCTTTTGGCATTGTTATTTAGGTAATAGCTATGTTTGTAGAGGGTACCTAGTTTCTGGTGTGTCTTTTTGATGATATTGAGTATGTGGGGTTCAAAAGTTAGGGTTTCATAGATAGTGACTCCTAACAGTTTAGTACTGGGGGCATCTATAGAGGTATTATTTTTGGGGGGGGGGGTAAGATAATTCAGCCCTGTTCAAGGGTGGTGTTTTTTTGGGAATGAATAGAATCCGCTTGGTCTTGTTTGGGTTGAGAGCAAGGTGATTATTTGACTTAAAATTTTCCGTGGATGTGAAGGCATTTTGGGTTAGTAGTTGAAGCTCAGAAGGGATTTTTGCAGTGCAGATAATAGTGGAGTCATCTGCATATTGTAGTAAGTCAGTCTGTATTAGTGACTCGTGGAAATTGTTGAGTAAATTGAATAGTAGGGGGCCCAATATTGAGCCTTGGGGGATACCTGTGGAGATTTTTAAGAAGGTGGAAGAGGATTGCTGCCATTTGGTTGATTGGTATCTGTCAGAAAGATGGCTTGAGAACCAATTTAGAGTTGGGGTGAGACACCTAGGTTATGAAGTTTAGAGAGTAAAATGGGGTGAGTAATTGTATCAAATGCCTTTGAAAGGTCGAGGAAGAGTGAAGAGACGATTGGACCTGAATCTCATGCTCTATTTACTGTATCCAAAAAGGAGATGAAGGCTGTATGTGTGCTATGGCTTGGTCTAAAGCCATGTTTGGTAGGGGTGAGTAGTTGGGTGTAGACACATTTTTCAAGTATTTAAGAGATGGGGGAGAGAATGGCTATTGGCCGGAAGTTTCAGATGTCTGAATTTTTGCCAACTTTGTGCAGGGGCAGACTGTAAGCTTTTTTCCAGATACTGGGTACATAAGACTCTAGGATTGATCTATTGATAAGTATACTAATGGGGTATGCTATGGAATCTGCTGTTATTTTTAGGAATTCAGTAGGTAGGTTGTCAGGAGCACAGGAGCAGAGTTTGAGTTTATGAAGCAGCTTCTTTATGGTACTTGTGGGTATGAGACTGAAGGAAGAAGATGGTAGTGGGGATGGTTTAGAATAAGTAGTATATTGGTCTGGTGAATTTGAAGAGGAGAAAGGTACTGGTCAGCTTTGCAATGGTGTCAGTAAAATGTGTTGAAAGAGGCTATATCTGAGGGGGGTTATCAGGCTATGGACAGGGATCGGAGTTAGACCCTGGGTGAATAAGGGACTTTATTGTTCCCCGGAATCTGAGGGTTTAGTCTATGCTGGTTTTGTAGCTTTTGGTTATAGTCTTTTTTTTTTTTTTCTTTAATAACCTGTCTTTTGGCTTGATTACGTTGTTTGTGTTGTACCAGGTCAGCTGGGTTTTTGTGTTTTTGCCATGTTCTCCAAGCTTTATCTCTAGAGGACAGGATTTGCTTTGTGGGTTTTGTGAGCCAAGTTGCATGGTTAGTCTTGACTCTATTCTGGATGGTGCTACCTCGTCTAGGATTTTGAGAAATGTTGAAGTGAATAATTCAACTGCTTCATGTAGGGGAATGTTATGTAATGGAGTCCAGTTAGTATGATGTAAGATTTCATTTAGAGGTTCTGGAGAAAAATTGACAGGTCTCATTAGTTTTAAGTGATTACCAGTCGTAGTAGTTTTGTGGATGGTGAAGGCTGGTAGGTGGTCACTGATGGTGTTTGGTAAAGTTCCAAAAGTGGAGATTTTATTTCGGTCAGACACAAGGATCCAATCTAAGGATGAGCCTTGTTTCATTTGATTGTTTGGCCTGGTTATTATCAGAAATTAGTTGGGTGTAGTTGAATAGGTTGATATTTGGAGGTTTTGATTGGTGATATTTGACCAGTTTATATTTACATCACTTAGTATGATAGTTTCATTTTGATTATGTTTGGATGACCAGGCTAGAATCTTTTCTAGAATGGGAATGTTATCGCCAGGGGGAATGTATAAAACTATGATGCACAGGGTTTTGTGGTTATTTAGATTTAGTTTTAATTTTGTAACTAAGAAATCAGCAGGGGAGAAATGTGGAATGGGTTTTGAGTAGGGAACTATGGTACAGCTACTTGGGTATATTAAGGCAATGCCCCCACCCTTTTTGTGTGGTCTGTTGTTTCTAAGGTATGAATAGTTGGGGGTTAGGAATTCTGTATTTATGCATGGCTTCAGCCATCTGTCTGTCTTAGCTGTGAAATCAGGTCTGTTTAGGTGTAACCATGCATGGAAGTGGAGAATTTTGTTTCTAATGCTTTGTATATTAATGGTAGTAAAGTTTAGAGATTTAGTGGGATTTGGTTGGCTTTGCATTTTGGAAAGAGGCCCTGGGTTTGGGTGTATATCCCCATATTTTAATTAAATTAGAAAGGGTGTTTTGAGTGGAGTGGTGTGGCTGTCTTTTTTTTTGGTTTTCTGGAAGTAATGTTTGGGATAGTCATGGTAGACTTTGTGTTGTTGGAAGATTTTTACTTTGGCTAGTAGAAATGTGTCTAGAAAATATGGTTGAGCCTATTGAGGAATAACTAGGAAGGGTTTGTGT
The DNA here is from genome assembly GCF_019279795.1 of Protopterus annectens. Lineage (NCBI taxonomy): Eukaryota > Metazoa > Chordata > Ceratodontiformes > Protopteridae > Protopterus > Protopterus annectens. The sequence continues at coordinate 667,099,200 of NC_056745.1, forward strand.
GTAGGTAGAAGTTGAGTGTATAAGTTTGAGGTATGTGATTTGTGTCATGCGATGTTGCATGGAAGAGTAGATAGAGATGAAAAGATATTGTTAGAATTTATTATAATAGTGTGGAGAGGCATAGTGGTAGAGAGGGAAAAAATGAGAGGGAGAAAATTGTAGTAAAAAAAGAGGAGTAGAGAGAGGTGGGGTGAAACTTTAGTAGGAGGTGTATAGCTGTTTATGATGTATATAATTGAAGGAGAGTAGATGTAGGGATTAGCTGTTTTGCAAGAAGGTAAAGAATTAGTAAGGTGGTATGTAGATATGCAATATGCAAAGTTGAAAAAATTGCACTACAAGATGAAGCACTTTTAACAAATAAGTACTTGTGCATCATATACAAGATTATAATATCAACGAATCATCCACAACATGTAGATTATAACTAACAAATGTAAAGAAAGGATATATATAAAAAAAACTTTTGTGTAAGATGTCATCACAAGACTGTACATTGAATTAACAAAAAGAAAAGAAAAATGTGCCACACAGGATTTTCTAACCATAGTGGTCAAATGACAGGTTGCTGTCAACCTGTGTCCCCAGGTCTTTTATAACACCTTCAGTGGGCTACTATTGATGTGGTAATTGGTGAGAACCGAGTTTTTCCCAAAGGGGATGACTCATTTTTTAGCATTAAGCTTAAGGCCATGGTTTCAACACCAGTCATTGGTCTCAGTGAGACCTTTCTGTAGGATGTCTTCATGACTTGGTGAGTTAGTAATGGCTCCCAGCTTGCAGTCATCTGTGAACTTGGTCGGCCAGAGTCCCTCTGTGTTGGACTGGACTTCTGAGAAGTAGATGCCAAGTGGGAGCGGACCCCAGGACTCTATCCCTGTGGGGCTCCACTCGTGACTGGGCGGCAGTCTGACTTGGAGTTCACTACTTTAACACTGTGGGTTCTGTGAGCCAATTTGCAACCCACCTAGTGATATAGGGGTTGATGCCTGGTTTGGCGAGTTTATCAATAATTCCTGAGTGGATATATATAACAATACAAGCCTAGCCATAACAATTCCCTGGATATTTCTTACCACAATATTTACTTCCCTGGATCACTGTCTAGCAGGGTGACTGACTTGATCCCCGGGGTGAATTTTCTATCTCCCATCTAATCGTCGAGGTTCCTTTTGAAGAGGGCCAAGGAGGTGCTCTGCTTGACATGTATGGGCAAGTCTGTTCCAGAGTATGGGGAGTCTCTGGGTTAGGAACCTATCCCTCCAGCATGTTTTGTTTATTGTGATGACAAGGTTTAGATCCCCTGGAGCATGTGGCTCTGTGGGATTGGGATTTCTTTAAGTGGAGCATGTCCAACAGCTCAGGGTTTGACATGGCCTTGTATGTTAAGCAGAGATCGCCTCTGAGTAGATATGCCACAGAGTATAGCTAGAGGTTTTTTTTAGACTGTCATTATTGGGCATCTGCTTTAGGCCTGTGATTCTTTTAGTGAGGTATTTCTGCGGCCTTTCCAACTTTTGCAGATGTCTTGAGGTACATACCGAACGGGGCGTTGTACTCTGAGTCTGAGGGATGAGTACAGTGGGACAGTGACCTACTTTTTTCTGGATGAAAAGCTCTTAGTGATGAGGTGTACCACATTGAAGGATTTCCTGACTGTTGTGGCAATGTGGTTATCGAAGGTGAGACCACTGTCCACCTGTGTCCATAGGTCTCTCATCACACTTTTGGTGTTTAGTGTACTGTCACCTGTGTTGGTAATTCATGGGTACATGGTTTTCCGAAAGGGGATAACTATACATTTCTTGGCATTAAGCTTGAGCCCATGGCTCTGGCACCAAGCATCTGTTTATGTAAGGTCCTTTAGTAGAATATCCACATCATTGGATGGTATCAAAGGCCTGGCCAGATCAAGGTAGGCTGTATGAACTGCATTGCCCTAGTTCACGGCTCTGGTGACCAACTCAAAGAAGCCAACCAGTTTGAGCAGCCAATAATTTACCTTTTACAAAACCAAATTGTGTGGGATCTAGAGTTTGGAGATTCCCTATATCCTTGTTAATTAGGACCATGATGATGCGCTCCATAGTCTTACATTATCACAAATTATGCTAATGGGGTGATGATTCCCAGGGTCTGTAGTCGATACCCCTGTATAGAGAGGGGATGACTGTAGCTGTGTGCCATTCAGTAGGGACAAAGCCTGAGGTGAGGCTGTGATTGAAGAGGGCACACAGATGTGGTGCCATTTCACTTTGCAGTTCATGTCGAACACATCCAGGGATATTGTCGGGTACCATGGAAGCTGTATTCTTGGCCTTGGACAGTGCAGCTTTAACCTGTGCTGCAGTAATGCTGGGTGCCTGGCATTCGTTTGGTATTGTGATTGGCCCTTTGGGGGGGGGAGTGAGGGGTAAAGTTGGCACTGAATCTGTCAGCCAGTATGTTGGCATTCTGTTGGCTCAGTATAGGAGGGACCATTGTGTAGTAACTCAGAGCATACCTGTGTATTGCCGTGGAGATTCTTGATATAACTGTAGAAGGCTTTGTGGTTCCTTTAGTGTCTGATGTAATTCTGTCTTAATAGCTGGCTTTAAAACAGAGCCGTGTGATGCAGCTGCTGTCCATCTGCCCAGCTACGAGTCTAAGTTGGACAGAATGGGGATTGGACTTCTCTCTGGTACTTCTGCCTTGAGAGCATTGAAATGTGGCATTTCCATGAAAAGTTCCTAAAAAGATTTAGTAACATAACTGGTTTTATCCTGTAAGGAAGCCACCCACACCAGAATTTCAAATACAGTTGGAATACCACTGTGGATACTGTTGAACATCACCAACCTCTTCATGCTCTTCTTGCCTAATGCTACAGTAGGGTGGCTGATGTTGTGGGGACATATGGTATAAGCCATGTCTGGCTCCACTTGTGAGACTGTGCAAATAACTTAATAGCATCTTTCATGCATGCCACTAAAGTGGCACATCCTTATTTGGACCTTACAAGAAAGAAAAAATGCTGAATTGTGAACAGCAAGGGAAAACAGTCTGCCATAGAGCTCTTCTCAGAAATCCTTAAGTAGGAAGAGATTTAAATCCTTTTAATTTAGAAAATCCCAGCAGTTTGACAGTGGTGTTAATGGCAGAGGTGGTCCTTTTAAAGGACATATACCCAGAGGTCAAGGTGGTTCACAGGGCCAGTAATACAGGGGTCTCTCTCTAAGCATTCCACTGTCCCCAGAGGTTTGCCAGATGCTTCCCCTCTGGAGGCATTCTGGGTCAGATTCATCCATCCACTTATCTGCCTTAATAGCCATCATTTGGGAAACTGAGGCTGTGTAATTCCCTTTTCCCTCCCACTCAGTCTTTACACCACTTCCAGATGTATAGTCCTGCCAATAAAAAGTGGCCAATAGGGAAATTTGATTAAAAGAAAAACAGTCCCATCCAAGAGGTCCCACCAGACCAGAGGGGGGTCAAGAATCTGTTCAAAACTCTAGTTCTAAAAAAACAAGGACCTCTGGCCAGTATTGGACCTTTGTGACCACAACCATCACATTAAATGCCTCCTTTGATTTTTGCCTTGTCTGAAGGCAAATGATTGGTAGCTTCTCCTGTGTCCAGCTGCTGGGGTCAGCTTTGATACAGTTTATTTGCATCCCCAATGAACACAGTGCTGCAGCTTCTTTGCCCTGATCCCTCTGGAGGAACAGTCCCCAAGATGAGATCTAGTCAGGCAGTGGCCTGCTGGACTTTATGCTCTTCCACCAATTCCCTTAATGTCAGATTTTTAGAGAAAGCTGCAGCTTTCTAAGCCATGGTGGTCCTCATTGTCCCATTCCAGCCATGGCATGTTTGGTTTCTCTTGTTAAAGTATCATCTAATGAAGCACACATGGCTTCTAGATCCTTGTATGGATCTTCTCACCCTTTCAGACAGCCTCATCTGAATTTACCCCCCTCATTAACTATTTTGTTTCTCCACATCCCTCCAATGGTCAAGGATTTGTTTATCTCTATTTCCTTTACATACTTTCTACATCAAAGTATCCCCCTGAAGAGTATATTAAAGTAAATGGAAATGTTTTTCTACATTGTCAGCTGGGCAAATTGATGCCTTTTCATCATATGTTCCTAAAAGTCTGCAGTTTTTCTCAGTTATGAAGTTTGGTTGTAGTTACACAACTGTTAGTGTTGAGCTGACTACTTTATCCAGCTATCAGAATGGCTTGGATTGCCATTCCATAGCATGTCATAAATTTATTTAAGGATTTTTAAAATATTTTTCTTCTACTCCCAGTAGTGAAAGAACCATTCAGTCCTTGGAACATAAACTTGATTTAGAAGCCTTAATGAAAAATCCCTTTGAAGACAGCTTCTTGTAGAGTTGAAATTCCTGTCCTGGAAAGTCTTACTTTTGGTGGCAGCAACTTCTGCTAGAATAATATGATTTACATGCCTTGACTTCCGCTGTTCTTTATCTGATATTTTATAAGGGCATGGTTTCCTTCTGGACTTAACCCTTCATTCCTGAAGTTGCTTCAGAAACTAATATGAGACAGCCTTACATATTTACCTTTTTTAAAAAAAAAAAAAAACATACCATTAGGGTAGAGTACTTCATACCCTAGAAGTGCACAGACAGTTGAAATTCTGTCTTCACAGAAATAAATCCTTCAGAAAAGAAACGTTTGGTTTCTTTTTTTACTCAAAATAAGCTATGAATAAAGTTTCTAAGACTAGTCCAGATGGCTTTTTGACACTTTCATTTGTCTATTCATGTCTTGGGTCATTGCCAGTCAATTCTCTCTTCACCAGATACATAATGTCTTCCGCAGCCTTTTTTTAAAAACTCCTGTGCAAGTTAAATTTCTGCAGGAAAAACTTTGTGTTGCATACCTCTGCCAAACATTGGAAGATGGATATAATATCTAGATTTAGGGCTTCTTTTGAGTCCACAGTTCTCAAAACATCAAATTGTGATGCCACCCAGGTTAGTAGATAGTTTGGAATTCTGATCCATCAGTCTGTTCAGACAGCTTGAATGAATTGGGTTCTGAAGTCATGTCAGTTCCTTTCATCCTGTTTTATCTGATAAGACATATTTCCCATAGTCTCCCTTTCAAATTCTCTTGAAGGCTGGAAAGGCTTTTTTGAAGCTGTTCTTCCCTTCTGTCATTCTTAAACAGTTCTTTGAGGTAGGCTGCAGACTTAGACTGGCATCCGGTGGGGGGTTATTAAAGGGGATAAGGACTGAGCACTGGTAATGTAGAGTCAAATCTGACAAGTGTCTATTTCATCAGTTGTTTATATTGGACAGACCAGGGTGAAAGGCTCAATCATTATGTATAGTAAGTGCATTACATTACTGTAATACTGAAGTAATCATTACTGGGGTGCGGTTTGTATGAACTGTCTGACCTCAAGACACTGATTTACGCTACTTTGGGCATTCCGGGTACTGTCTGTGCTACCTGTTAAATCACACTTACAATCAAATGCATGTGTAAAGTGGCATTCTTAAGCATTTTCTCTACCCAGGTTTTCTGTTGGAATCACCCCACCTTTTTCTGATGGTGTGATCTGCCTTAAGGGTAATGACCTATGTATTTTCATATTCAGAGGTGTTCCTTGCACAGTACAGCATTATTGTATGAGTCTTCCATAGCAGTGTGTTGAACTTGCGATCAGTTTCCAAGTTACAGCAATGTCCTTGAATGCTTCAATGAGTTGTGATTACATTAATTTCTGGTCATAGTGGCCTAACTGTGCTGGATAAACCTTGGGTGGATTTTCATGTGTACAAAAAACAAAACCCCCAAGGAATAAACGGTGCCAAATAACCATTACACTATTAAAAAAAATATATAGAAGGCACCAAGACACAGCCAAGTGCATGCAAATGCAGTTTAATAACTATTACTGTTTTTTTTATGCACTTGGCTGTTTCTCTGTGCCTTATAGTTTTGTTTTTTACAGTGGATTTTTATGTATACCGTATTTTATTTTTATTTTCTCTTGAATATGAGAAATGATGCAAGAATAAGAGTAGGGCTAGAGGAGGAGAATAATTGCTGGGAATCTGAATCTGGAATGAACAAACTGGGAGATTTTAAGCTCCAGGGTAGTAAAGGAAGCCAGAGATGAATGAGGTCTTGGGAATCTTGGGAATCTATCTGAAACATACTAAAGGGAGAGAGTCCTTGAAATGATCCCTAACAAATGCATGAAGTGTCATGGATGTTCAGACTAAGGGACTGTTGGCCCTCAATGGACTTGTCTTGTCTTATGGTTTAGAGTGGTTCAAGGGCAAAAGTTTAAAGTAGTTGGAATTTTAAAGACCAAATTACACTGTGCTTGAGGGAGGTGGTTAAGGATAAGTTTCGTTACCTAATGGAGCAAATAACATACCAAACCTTGGTGTCCTTTTACAGGGAAGAAACAAAGTCCTTGGAAATACAGGCTTGTTAATAGTGATAAGGTGGGAAGGTTGCAGGAGAATCCTGAGCTGAATGCTGGTAGCGCTTCTAGAGGACAGCAGTCTCCAGGACAGAATTCATTATGGGTTGTTGGCCAAAAAAAGCTTTGTCAGAGTTGATCCGATTTTAGGACCGTGTTAAAGTTGCACTTGAGACAGTACCAGAAGATGGAGAGTGCCTTGACTTTATCAAGGCTTTAAATTTGATCCCACTCTGAAGAAGGATAGGACAATTGGAGGGGTGAGAAGGTGGGTAAACTTTTATTTGGATGTCTGGAAGGGTGAATGATACGACAGACAGGAATGTGATGAGAGGGGCAGTTTTAGGAATTAGAGAAAAATTGAGCACTGCGGGAGTTTTCCTTGGGTCTAGAGGCACTGTGTGCATTTGTCTGATAGCTGAGGGACTAGAAAGCAGGTTCAGCTTGTTTGGTGCTTCAAGTATGGATGCTGACATGGAAGATGTTCTAAAGAGCTTTCTGAAGGATTTCAGAAGTGTGAACAAGATGGTGGTTGAGATTCACTGTAAGCAGATACATAGCAGCACATTTGACTGCAGCATTTTTTGTATGCAGTATCAACTGAGGGGTGTGGAACTGATGGCAGCTGAGCAAGATAAGCATCTTAGATGTTGAACACACCTGCAGTAGTCCAGTGAAAGAGACTGAAGCAGCCAACAGAGCTGGCGATGATCCTCAATGGGACACATTACAGAAGCAGAGAGAGACTTGGCACTGGATGGTGCTGTCTTCATATGGACCTCCATGTGCCACTGGCATAAACTATTCAGTTTTGTGAGAGGGGCATTTGTCTTGGTTCATTAAATGGGCATCTCCTGATAATGTTTTGTTGACTAAGGCCAGCACTAGTCCGTATGCTGAGATTACGTTTTCATATATCGAGTTTAATATGACAAATGACTGTTTTATCTTGTATTAGCTCCAGAATATTTTTATTTTTCTATATATTGCCATTCTGAAGAATGTCTAATTTTATGCTGGGTACTTTCCAATAAGTATTTTACATTGAATCAGCATCAGACTGTGTCTTTCTCGTATGTAGTGTTGAATAATTTGTGAAGATGTATGGGATTAAAAACAAAGCCTTCATCTCTGATCTTCACTGAAGCAGCCTGGAGCCTTTTAGAGTAAACTTGCTGCATGTTGTAGAGTAAGTCCATGTTTAGCTTTGTGAAATGGCCATTTGTCACCATCTGCACTGGTTTTAAGTTTTAAAGACATTTCAAAAACTTTGTCCTGACTTCACTGTAAGGTAGTGTATAAAATAAGTGAACTGGGAAAAATGGACCCTAAGAGTTTAATGCACTGTCTGCAAGGTTTATTTTTTTGAATATCAGAAAGTAAAGCATAAATAGCCAATATAAGTAATTTAGTATCACAGGTGATAAGATTATAGCTGCATTTTTATTCATTACTGCTTAGTGACTTCCGCGGTGGTGCAGCGGTAGCGTTGTTGCCTCACAGCAAGAGGTTCTCCCGTTAGATTCTCGGCTGGAGTGTGGGGAGTGCCTTCTGTGTGGAGTCTGCATGTCATCCCAGCGGTTGGGTGGGCATTCGAAAGACATGCGTAAATGGGCGTGCCTTTGTTAAAGGTTGAACGTCGAGCTGGCACCTCGGTGTTCGTGAAAATCTACTGCCAATCATTAGCGGACCGGAGTTCCGCTGTAGTGACCCCTAACCGGGAAAAGCCGAAAGACAACAACTGCTTAGTGTAGTCTTTGATGTGTTCATATCTTAAATTTACTACAGGAGTACATACCATATCTTTTAAGTTTTCAGTTTCTGTAGTTTGCTGCTAAACAAAATGGTTAGAAAGGTGTTTTGGAAATGTTACCATTTTAAAAACTTTGCTATGGTGGAAAGCTTTAGGATTTTTATTTAAGCCAGATAGATTACTGTTGCATTAGATTGCTAATCCTATCATACTGATGGGGAGAAATAGTAATTGAAAGTCTGGATTTTTTTAAACACCGTCACTGACATGCAAGTATACGTCTTTGTAGTTAGAGCCTCTCAAAGCTTAAAAGTCAAATAATGTTGTCTACAGCTCTGAAATATATGTACAGACTGTTTCTTCACACTAAGCACATTCGGACTTCGAGAAATAAACTACTGCTTTGTTTTTTATGCAGATGTTTTTGTAGTTTGTGAAGTTATTTTTTTTCTCCTCTCTCTTCGTTAGATAACTAGGTGAACTGACTTAGAGAAGACCCAGGCCAGAAACATAAAATATTAAAAGATTGATTGTAATTTTTTACATTGTCATTATTTTTGCAATCTTAACAGTAGACTTTATCTACATATATTAGTTTACAGTAGAATTAAACAATGTCTGATGTTTTAGCTTTCTGAAGGGCCATCAAAGATGCCGTTTCCTTATAAAGTATTGAAGGCTCTTGATCCAGAGATTTATCGTAATGTAGAGTTTGATGTCTGGCTGGACAGTCGAAAAGGTAAAGTCTTATCCTAGCTTTGTTAAATCAATACTAAGTGTTTATAGCTGTTGTTTGTAGCACCTCTCCTTCAGAGAAGTAATAGTATGACACAGCCATGAGTAGTTGTGTAATTGTTGGGCAAACACCGAGCGATTTATATGATTAGGACCAAGTTCTTAGAAAAAATCTTTTAGGTGATCACATTAAATTGTAACGTTTTGCAGAATTATGGTAAAAGCTGCAGCTGTTGTGTAAAATAAAACCAAACACACCACTGCAGCCTACAATAATTTGTCCATTTGGCTGCTTAGTGAATAAAATGTTGGATAGATTCAGCTATTTAGGATACTTGCACCCCCAGCAGACAAGCATACTGTGTGCTATACTGAAGTGCATGCCTTTTTAAGTATTGTCTGCCTTCCATCCAAACCATTAGCTTTAAAGGATCCACTCCCAAGTTCTGGCCGTGGACCTCAAGAATGCAGGGGCCTGGCTATTCACTTGACAGAAGACGTGAAGAGAACAAAAGATGCACTTTGGTTCATGCAGTTTAAATGTTCATAATTTTGAATGATATACCTTTACATTAAAGCATGTATCCCAAAAATGTACCCTTATCCGTGAAGATGCACATTAAGATTTTAGTACAGCAATTTTCTTCACTGTATTGAATTCAACACTTTAAATTTGAGACACTAGGTTAATAGTACAAAAACAGTCTGAAGTATAAACTTGTCTGTAGTTTCCTCAAAATGTTGAACCAAATATTAACATTGACCCAACCAGATATTAACATTGTACGATCAGGGACATAGCTATGTATGCTGTGTATGGGTTTGTTAGTCTCAATACGTCACTTTAATTCTCTTGTACAAGTATTATCCTATACAGAGTCTCAGGAAGCTGGGGCATGTTTGTGCAGACAGTGGACATGATGCAAATAAAAAGCTCATTTAGACGTGTCAGCATGTACTGTTTCTATATGCATCCATGTGGCAGTTAAGAGTATATGTTTTACCCTAGACAATGGCTTTCATGTGTGAAGCAATAGGTATTGCCCTGAGGAAGGATTGTGTGGGTATCTGTTAAATTATTGCTGCAACATGGTAAGGTCATTGAAATGCACAGTAGACCATTGTACTTTTCATCTCCCCCAAACCCAGAAAATTACTCTTAGTCTGTCCAGATGCCTTGTGTGGTTGCAGTAGCTTGCATGCAAGTTGTGAAACAGTCTATTTCTGAGCATTGATATAAAACTTAATGGAGGTCTATTGATACTGTCTGTAAGATAAAATTGTAAAAGGCAAAGATCCACTTCATATTGTCCTTATGTGTATGTTAAGACATTGTGCTTCTCTGTATCTCATAAGTATTGGGCCAGTTTGTAAGACCGTGTAGTAACATTGCAGAAGTTTAATGCTCAGAGCCATAACTAGCTCATTTGGTGCCCCTAGAAATGCCCAGATTAATGTTCACCTAGACCTAAATTTGAGGACAACGGCTAAGTCATTAAAATACAGAAATGTTGCAAGAAGCTTTAGCTCTGAGTTGCCGTTCCAACAACTAAAGGAAATTTAAGAAGCCACACAATCAGCCTTACTCATTTAAATGAATGTGTGCACAGCATTTGTGGCTGATCCTCAACTCTCTAACTTCTGATTGTGCTCTGTAATAGCTTGCAAGTGAGGAAGCTCCCTCTTTTGTCATGGAGTAGCTATATACTATTGTTAATGCCGATGTTTCACAATGGCTCTGTGGTATAAATAACTGTCTAGTCATCTTGGAACACTTTAGAGTCCAGTAAATATCTAATGTTGAAATGGCTTCCAGGCATAACTGAAAGCCCTTTTTGACTAACCAAAAGCAAATAAAGGAAGGCACAGGCACAGCTAAAAAAGTTTAATATGAAGTAAACGTTTTCATGTCCAAATCGATGCTTCCTCATACTCTCTAAAAAGACACAGTCAATGCATCTATCTAAATACCAGTCTGTTTCAAATCATCCAAGCACAGAACTACATCAATTAAATAGTTGTCTTTCGGCTTTTCCCGGTTAGGGGTCGCCACAGCAGAACTCTGGTCTGCTAATGATTGGCAGTAGATTATGTGCTGGCTTGCCGGGCCTAATGCACAACCTTCAGCGAAGGAACGCCCATTCACGCATGTCGCCACACAGAAGACGCTCTAGTTGAGAATCGAACGGGCAATGTCTGTGAGGCGACAATGCTACCGCAGCACCACCACCGAATGTAATTAATCAAAATGTACATAGAGAATCTTAGTTAAACATTTCATATAAAACTATGAATACTTTAAAAACATTACTAAAAAAACTTGCGCATAAATTAAAAAAAAAAAACAAATGCAAAAAATACATTCAGAAAAAAGATATAAAAAACAAAAACATGTCAAAAAGGGAGGAACCTATAACTTTAGCCTACTTATTTAATGGCCTGGCTATCAAAAATGGTTTCAGTGAAATTCTATCATTCAGGCCGAAATATCTGTAAGCCTGAAACCTAATAATCCACTTTGTCTCCATTTTCTGCATGATCTTAATATTCCCCAATTGGAGACTTCTAAAGGCTTAACTCTAGCACTATAAGCAAACTTGCGTGTTGACCCATTCTCCTAGACCTGGCTAGCCAGGGCATTAGTCATATCTTCTTTATTAATAGCATAAATATGTTCTTGTATGTGTTCTCTTAAGGTCTTGTTGGTTTTCCCAACATAAAACGCTGGACACTTACTGCAGGATGCCAAATAAATTAAATCTCTAGTCCTGCAATCTGCATACCTATGAAACTCGTACAATTTCCCGGTAGTTGGATGAATGAATGTATTGTTATTACCTATGTAGGAGCAAAAATTGCATCTCTTACATCCAAATGTACCAATCTTGTGTGATGTCACACCAAACTTATTTTAATTAGTTTTCTCATAACAGTCATTTCACAGATTTGTTATTTTTATAGGCAAACCTGGGTTTCTCCCCAACAAGTTGCTTAAGCTCATCATCTCCCATCAGGATTTTCCAATTCTTAAAAATGACATCTCGTATCTCTACATTGTTCCTAGTGTAAGGAATAATCATTCGTGATTATCTTGTCTGGCAATGGCCTGGTACATTTGGATGTAACAGATGCAATTTTTGCTCCTATGTAGGTAATACCAATTCATTCATCCAACTACCGGGAAATTGTATGCGTTTCGTCGGAATGCAGATTACAGGACTAGAGATTTAATTTATTTGGCATCCTGCAGTAAGTGTCCAGCATTTTATGTTGGGAAAACCAACAGGACTTTAAGAGAACGCATACAAGAGCATATTTATGCTATTAAGGAAGATGCAAGTAATGCCCTGGCTAGGCATGTCTGTGAGAACGGGTCATCACGCAAGTTTAAGTTTATAGTGTTGGAGTTGGCCTTTAGAAGTATCTGATTGTCTCCATTTTTTCCGTGATGTTCTTAATATTCCCCAAAGTGGATTATTAGGCTTCAGACTGTAAGATATTTCGGCCTGAAAGAATCTCATTGAAACCATTTTTGATAGGCCGTTAAATAAGCAGGCTAAAGTTATAGGTCCCTCCCTTTTTGACATACGTTTTTATTTTTATCTTTTTTCTGAATGTATTTTTTGCATTTGTTTTTAAAATGTATGTGCAAGATGTTCGTTTTTCACTGTTGCAGTCCTTACACTTGGGTTATCCTGCTGGCAGGCTAACCGCAGGACTGCAACAGTGAATACACTCAACATCTACATTTATGGTAGGTACACAACTGTACTTTTTTTAGTAATGTTTTTAATGTATTCATAGGAGTTTTATATGAGATGTTTAACTTTAAGATTCTCTATGTATATGTTGATTAGCTACTATTTAATGGATGTAGTTCTGTGACTGGATAATTTGAAAGAATAGACTGGTACTTAGATGTATTGACTGTTTTTTAGTAAGTCTTAGGAAGCGTCAATTCGGAAGTGAAAGCGCTTACTTCATATTAAGTCTATTTACCCGTCCCTGTGTCTTCCTTTATTTGCTTTTGGATTTACTCAATTTTGTGAAAGGCACTTAGTCCTCTGGAACTTTTGTGGTGTTGCTGCCTTTTTGACTAACAGTAACATACTATAAATGTAGGATTTGTTTTCCTTTGTTTAAATATATTGCCGTTGTTTCGGAGAAATCAACTTTCTGCAGGATAAGCAGTGTCCAAGTTACTTTGTTAAAGTAGCCAGCAGTATGAGGAGCACAGTCCCCAACACTATAGGAAAGTGGACTTCCCCTTTCATGGCAAAAATAATTTAAGAGAAATGGAGAGGTAAAATTGTCACTTTTGTTGTCAGTTCAGTAGTTAGGGATCCCACTTCTGAGTGTTGATCACCAACGTATCAAGTTTTAACCAAGAAAGGAAATGAAACATCTCTTGAAAGAAGATATTTTGCATTTGTAAAATGCTTAATTTGTTTGCCAGGAATATATAAAATCATAAGAAACTGCCCAGGAATGAAGTCAGCAGTGCGCAGAAATGCACAGAAATACACGTATTCACAGAAGTGCTATAGTCTTCAAAGGTGGAAGAAAATCAAATGAGCCACAACTGTGCATTCTGCCATAATCACCATGAACTGGTTTTAAGATGCATGGGCATGCCATACAAAGTGCATAGAGACCCCAGTATGCAATCAGTTCATTACCAGTTTGAATTAACTTAACATCATAAGTGCACATTGTCCATAAGCACTATGGTCCCAGCCAAGTACCAGTGATTTAAGCAAAATGTGGAAGCCATGTACAAAATCCCCGTTATCACTAGTAAGGTTACTTACTATGCCTGGGTCCAGTTTAATATAGTATACAGGGGAAATGAGAATATGGACACTGGTGCAGTGGCTAGAATTCCTGCTTCAAAATGTTTGGTTCTCTAGTTTAGTTCTTTGCTGGGATTTCTTTGTATAGGCTACCTTCTGTCTCTGTGGGGTTTGCCATGTATTTCAGTTTTATCCTACATTCTAAAGGTATGATGTTGAAATGCTAATACTGCAAAGTTGCTCATAGGTATGTTAGGGTATTCCTTTGTGCATGCATCTTGTGATGGTCTGATTTCATGCCCAGCAGTATCTGTTAGCTTTAAACCTGTTGAGTGCCAGTATGAATACTAGTTTTTGTATGAATGTGAATGGCATAAAATAAAATTTTCAATGAAGAAAAAAGCTAGAATGAGAAGTCTTGATTATTTCAAGAGGGAAGCTGCACACTGAATACATGTAGCTCTCTATTCAGGTTAGATTATCATATAACATCACCACCATTTCTAGACTTTTATACTAATTTTTCCAAAAAAAAAAAATTATATGTGTATGCAAGTACAATTTGAAAAAGTGCAACAGTTTTGAACTGGGTATGCATACTTTCGTTGAACATAACATATTTGTATCAGAACTGATTAACAGGTGTTATAAATTTGAGAGAATTCAGTTTTGGTTTTAGTTCTGCATTAGTGATCATCGTGTTTCACTGTTGGGTTATCCTGCTGGCAGGCTACCCTCAGTCGGCCAGAATTCCAAAGTCTAGGTCCGGTGTCGGTTGCTGTCGCCTCTTCCCTGACGTCATTGCGCCAGGGTATAAAAGATGCAGCAGACGCCATTTTCTTCAGTCTTTCTTGCCGCGCGGTGCCTGAAGCAAAAGCAAGTTCGCAAGTGCTGGTCGGCCGACTCCTGAGATTTTCAAATCTGAATTTCAGAACCGAAGTCTTCATTAAAGCTAAGTACCCCGTTGGGGAAACTTTTTTCTTGCTCCAGACCGATGTCAGAAAAAGTTATTTATTTCTTGTGGGAAGCAAATGCCTCATAAGGATTTTCACTCTTACTGTATTCCTTGCCTAGGCCTTGATCACAACGTTGCTAGCTATCAGTTTTGTGATAGATTTAACCAACGCACTATCAAGCATCGAAGCCGAAGATTTAATTATATAATGCCGTTGGAACAGCCGACAACCGGAGTTTACAAAAAAACGCAAGGACAATGATAGGCATCCGAGGTCCAAAACCGACGAAGCCTCCTCTAGGCTAGTCGCCGGTTTTCAGTGAGGCGCTTTCGCAGCCCCTGGTGCCCGCTACCTCAGAGCCACAGGCCGCTACTGACTTCCACGTGGAACCAACTGGGCCTCTGGAAACTCAAGGTATTGGACACTCTGAAATCACTCCCTCAGATGGGTCCGGAGCCGCTGAGCAGGCATTGGCTTCTGAGGGCATCTTCAAACCTACACAACTATATATGTTAAGCCATCTTCAGCTTCAAAGAAAAGACTAAAGCAACTCTAAAGACAAAGAAACAAGTACAGCATTCTCCTATTCAGACTTCCATGCCTAAAAAACAGATGCTCAAAATGGCCGAAGACCTAATTACTTTGATCAGGGGCTCCCATCCCCCTCCTGATAAGAGGCCTAGGCAAGAGACTAGTATGATTCTTCTGATCAGGTATCTATTTCCTCTGATTCCTCTTCTGAACAGGATTCTCCATGCTTCCCTATGAGGATGCTGATGCTGAAGAATCCATTCCTTCAGCCTCTCCTCCTGAGGACTATTCTTTTGGGGTAACACTGCATACTATGAGGGAGCATTTCCACTGGGAGAGCCAAGATTATTCTGAATCTAAGAAAAGGCTCAGAGACTTTCTTCTTCCTCAGCACAGACCCCCTTGCTATTCCACCTGTTCTAGACATTGTAGATGTATTTTCAGAGTCCAGTCTGTCCCCTGACTCTCTACCCCCTGCACCTGCTAAGCCAGACAGATACTACGGGGTCCCGGATTCTCATAAATTCTTATATAAAAACCCTGCTGCTGACCCAGAAACTATATCTCAGGGTCCCAAGGGGGTTAAAGCTTCCACTGCAAAAAACCCTGTCCCCTCTGATAGGGATTCTAGGGCTGTAAACAGATGGGGGAAAAAAGTTTACACTTCTGCCACCTTGGCTGCAAGGGCTTTAAATTGTCAATTTCGTATGCTTAAATATCAGCAATATTTAATGTCACTACTTAAACAGAAAATGTTGAGAAATACTGAATGTTCAGAGAACAAGGAATTGCAGGATTTATTGCATGCAACTGAACAAGTGGGAAAGCATACTTTGCAATGTGGTTATGATTCACTGGAGGCCTCTTGCAGGGCCGCTTTTACAGGTTCTGTTATTAGAAGGCATGCTTGGTTAAAGGAACAGAATCTGCCTGATCATGTTAAAGCGAAATTATTAGATGCACCATTACAGCATCATACTTTGTTTGGTACTAAAGCAGAAGAGGTGTTGAAAAAAATGGAGGATAAAGCAAAATCCATGCAGACAGTCGAGGATTTCTTGCAGGTACAGCCACCCAGGTTTAGCAGGAACTAGCCTTCTAAAAATTGGCCCTTTCCTGTCTCAGACAGACCACAAAGAGGCATATACAGGCATCCCAGAGGCAGATCTCAGCCCCAAGGCCCGTACAGGCCTAAACAATGGGGTGCTCCTACCTCCAAAAGCGGAGAAGACAAATCACAACCTTACAGGAAACAGTCCCAATGACTTTCCTCTACCAGTTCCAAGCAGTTTTCTTTTGACAGCCCCCTTGGAGGGGAAAACTAGCATGTTTTTCATCAAATTGGCAAATGGTTACCCAAGACAAATGGGTCCTGAACATAGTGTCCCAAGGCTACAGGTTCCATTTTCACACTATCAAGGTCAAAGGGCATGCCAGACCTGCCACACAATCAGTGGGCAGAGGCACAAAAACAAATTACAGCCCTCATGGACATGAGGGCCATTCAACAAATACCACAACAAGAGCAGGGGCAAGGATTTTTCTCCAGACTTTTCCTAGTACCCAGGAAGGACAAATCCTGGAGACCAATTCTGGACCGGTCTATACTAAATACGTTTCTGGAAGTTCCAAAATTCAAGATGTTGACTCTACGGCAGCTACTGCCCATGCTGGGCAAGAGGGCTTGGCTCGTAACTTTGGAACTAAGAGGCATACCTGCATGTCCCAATCAGACAGTCTTGCAGAAGATACCTCAGATTCATAGCTGGCTCAGTGCATTACCAATTTTCTGCACTGCCCTTTGGCTTATCTACTGCGCCTAGGGTCTTTAGAAAATGCCTGGCACCAGTAATTGCATTTTGCAGACAAAAAGGAATTCAAATGTATCCCTACTTGGACGACTGCCTAATTCAAGCAGAGAACAGACACTCTTCTAAAGCATCTGGCGTTTGTAAAAAGGTTACTAATTGGCCTAGGGTACACAGTAAACGAAAATAAATCAAAACTAGTGCCCTCTCAAGAGATAATATTCCTGGGTGCAAGCTTAAATACAACTGCCCAGATGGCTTATCTCACGCCAGACCAGCAAAAACAACTGACTACTTACTTCAAGAAATTGGCAACAAAAACCCACTTATCTGCAAGGAAAATCTTGCAGGCCTTGGGTTTCATGGCATCCTGCATTCTACTAATTCCATATGCCAGACTGCATATGAGGAAACTACAATGGTATCTGAAAAGTGTTTGGACTCAGCATTGCCACAGCCTGGAGACAGTAATTTCCCTCATTCCCTGCCTACAACAGGAGTTTCGATGGTGGGCAGAAGTCTGTCACCACAAGGGTCTGCCATTCAGTTTACCCACAGCCAGACAGACACTGACAATGGATGCATCAGATTATGCCTGGGGGGCCCATATGGCAGGAAAATGTATTCAGGGCACATGGCCTGCAAACCAGATGTATCTCCACATCAATCAGAAAGAGATGCTAGCTGTTCAAAATGCCCTGACAGCTTTTGAGGACCTGCTTCATCCAGGACAGTTACTGATAGACAGACAACACTACGGTCATGTGGTACATAAGCAGGGAGGTACACATTCCTACCCCCTCTAGACAAGCAATGACCTTATGGGACACAGCATTGGCTTTTCAAGTTCACCTGCAAGCAGAATTCCTGCCAGGAAAAGCAAATACTGTGGCAGACTAAGCAGAAACCTCATGGATCCCCACGAATGGAAACTGGATCCACAAGTCTTCAGCATGATAATAAGGAAATGGGGATGCCCAGACATAGATCTATTTGCCTCCCCTCACAACTGTCAATTGCAGAGACTTTGCACAAGGATTTACCACAAGCAAGCATGGAAAGTGGACACCCTATCATTCAGCTGGAAAAATCTAACAGTATGCGCTTTTCCCCACTGCCTCTCCTTCCCAGAGTACTCCTAAAGGTCAGACAAGAGAAGCCAAAAATGATTCTGATTGCACCAAACTGGCCACGCCAGCACGGGTACCCAATCCTAAAGAGCTTGTCTCTAGGTCCAGCATGGATGTTGCCTCAGACTTCTCATTTGCTGACCCAACAAAACAATCAGATCCTGCACAGCCAACTCAGGACCTTAAATCTGGCAGCATGGCGGATAATGTAGCCATTCAGAACATTCCTCTTTCAAAAGCTATTATGGATGTTATCTTGGAGGCCAGGAGGCCCAGTACCAGAAAATCTTATGCAGAAAAATGGAAGAGATTCTGTGCTTGGAACCATGAACAAGGCATTGACACGTCTGTACCAAATATTCCTCAGATTTTACAATACCTAACTGAGATGCTGAACAAAGGCCTTTCTTTCTCATCAATAAAGATTCATGCCTCTGCCATTTCTGCACATTACAATACGGAACCACCTATCTTTTCTCATCCTTCAATAAGGCAGTACCTCAGAGGGGCCAAAAATATTAGGCCACCAAGGAGAGCACCAATTCCGGCCTGGGACCTCAATTATGTTTTGGAAAAACTCACACTACCTCCTTTCGAGCCAGCATCAACAGCAGATATAAAATTCTTATCCTGGAAAACAGCTCTGCTCCTAGCCATAACCTCTGCAAGGCGAGTCTCGGAGTTACAAGCACTCATGGCTGTGAATCTTTCATCATTTTTCATCCAGACAGGGTTTCTCTGAGGACAAACCCTACATTTATGCCTAAGGTGGTGTCCAGTGTGGCCCTCAACCAAACCATTCACTTGCCTACCTTTTACCCAAATCCACAGAACAAGGGTGAGAAAATTCTGCTTTCTTTGGACATACACAGGTAGTTGCGCTTATACTTGGACAGAACTAAAGCTTTCAGAAAGACTGAGCAACTTTTAGTGTCATATGCTGCAGGATCACAAGGAAAGGCTATCTCAAAACAGACTATTTCTAAATGGCTAGGCCATTGCATCCATTTCTGCTATTTTCAACATGGCAAATCAGTGCCTAAGGGCATTAGGCCTCATTCCACCAGAGCAGCAGCCACTTCAGCAGCCTTCCTCAGAGGAGTACCCACCAAAGAAATCTTACAGGCTGCAACGTGGAGTTCAGTGCGCAACTTTACAAAGCACTACCACTTGCCTCGCTAAGTCCAGTGCAGGCTTCGCCACTGCAGTTCTGCAGGGCCTCATAGCCTCTCCTAATCCTATTTAGCCCAGCCACCCATCCTCAGCTTTGGGATTCTACCCAAGAGTAATGACTGCAACAGTGAAACACGATGAACATAGTACAGTTGTGTACCTACCATAAATGTAGATGTTAGTGTATTCACTATTGCAGTCCAGGTTACCCACCCACCATCCCCCTTCTCTTTGCTGGGACTTATCTGCACTTCTGTATCCTATACAACCTTTTTCGTGCATTTGCTTGTAGATGAAGGAAATGTTATTTTTGTGCATGCATTTCTTATTGGTATATTTTTCAGCCTGCCTATTTGGGGCACCTGACATCTGGGGCAAGAAAAACTGAAGAAAATGGTGTCGGCTGCATCTTTTATACCCCTGGCGCACTGACATCAAGGAAGAGGCGATAGCAACCGACCCTGGACCTAGAGTTTGGAATTCTGGCCGACTGAGGGTAGCTTGCCAGCAGGATAACCCAAGAGTAATGACTGCAACAGTGAATACACTCTTAACATCTACATTTATGGTAGGTACACAACTGTACTTTAATGAGGCTCTTAATTTAAGGTATTGTTTTAAAACCGCTATCAAAATACCACTGTTAGTGCGCAATTAAAATGAAAGCCATGCTGATGTAGCAGCAGATACCGAGACGACTTATTCCTAGCTAAGAAGCCATGTCACCACCAAAATCTAGTAATGGTAAATGAGGCATTTTGCAAGCATTTAGACAATTAAAAAAATTGACCCTTAGATTACATTAAGTGCTGCTGCTAATCAGATTATATAAGACTGGGCACATAGATTTGTGTGTGGATTTGGAGGGGTTCTCACTGGAAGTAGGTGTGCATCAGGGTCAGCTGTGACCCACTGCTGTTAATATTGGAAATTGACTACATTAGCAAAAAGGACTGAAGGGACAGATCAGAGCTGCTATATGCAGACAATGTGGCACTGCAAGCATCCTTTAAGCAGGAATTTTGGCAATTTCTAGGGGACTGGGACACAAAACTCAAGGAACATGTGAAGAAACTTGAGTACGGAAGCAATGGTTGTCATCACAGCAAATTAAGGTAATCGGCGGGGGCTGTGAGAGAAATTATAACAGGGTCATAGGATCCTAGGAGGTTACTAGGCTAATGACCCTAGGGCCTTTACAAGTCTAGCCAAGTTTTACAAGTTTCCACGATCAGCACCTATCACCCCTGTCCAAGAGGGACATAGGTGGAACCCCTAGGGTGAACTTATGGTTACCCATCCAGTTGTCCAGATTGCATTTGAAGAAGGCCAATTAGGTGCTCTGCTTGATATGAAGCAAGAGTCTTTTCAAAGGTGTGGTAACCTCTGAGAGATAAATTTGTCCCTCCAGCAGATTCTATTAATGTCACATACCAGGTTAAGGCCATTAGCTCGAGTAACCTGAGTGCCATTTAACTTATGGATATGCAGTATTTCAAATAAAGCAGGGTCAGGTATCTTGGAGGGGTGGTGGAGTAGAAGGTGAGTCTCAGAATTAGAGGTGCTGCAGCTGACAGGCACAGTGTTATGAGAAGTTTTTGACCAAAGAAAACCAAGGAAATAAAATGGAGTTGTATAAAACAGTGGTGTGACCAGTTCTTTTTATGGCACAGGAGCTGGGGCAGTGAAGACTGAGCAGCTGAATCATGAAGTGATGGAGGTGAAGTGCCTGAGATGGTTGCTAGGGTGCACACTTGAGACAGATAAAGAAATGTGAGTATCAGAACAGAAGCCAAAGTAGCACCAGATGGAGTGTGTAAAGTAAAACCGATAATAGGTGGGTAACATCTGTAGAAAAGCGGAAGGCGATTTGATAAAAGAAATATGGGAGGGACAGGAAGACAGAGGAAATTAAAAATGTTCATTTGGTCAGTAGTGCAGTAGCCTTAGCCTAAGCTGTATGAGAGATCCCACCAAAGGATTGGACCGTCCGCCCTGTACTCTAGCCACTGCCATGAGCAGGGGAAACAATATAAAGGCAATGGGAAAGACACCGAATTCTTTTAGCTGAAGAGTGAAATCCTTTGCAGGCCTCAAGTGATCAATGGTCTAGCAGTTAAAGCTAGGCAGATAACGTTCCTTTTGATTACCTTCCATTCTTTTAATCTGAGGAAAATGTTTTGTGCTTTATATAATTGTATTTTAGGACATTTTGGCCCTTTGACTACTTGTCATTTTTCCCCCCACAAAGCAGCGTTTGAATATCTAGCTTATTGGTGGGAATCCATGTGTAAAATTGTGTTTTGGGGATTAAAAAAAAAAAATTTACCTTACCAATTTGTGTGGGTCTAGATTTTTTCCCCATTGGGTGGTCCTTGAGAGAACATGCCACAGAAGTATATTTTCTCTCAAGATTATGACAAGAGCCTTCAGGGCTCTCCTAACTGCTTATCAGGCATTTTTCTCAGCTGTAAGCAGTCTTCACTCCGTGTGGGGGCGTTACCTAATTTTTGTAAAGAAATGTATGCTGTTTATGCAGTACTTTGTGTGGGGACTAGGGCAAGTTTGAGTGCCACTGGTCACTAAGATTTACCCAAGACCTTTTTTTGTAAAAAGGTATCACCAGCTCTTCTTGGCTCTCCCACTTGCTTGAGACCCTTTTTGTGATTAGGACATAGACATAGTTGGATTCTGGTACATCTAGCTGTCCTCAAGCAGTCTCAAAGCCAGCTTCCTCTCTGCTTCAGCTACTGATGGCTGACTTTGCTGTGGCCACCTGTTTTTACTCAGACTGCTCATCTTTCTTCTATACTCTCAGGTGTTGCTCCTCAGAATGCTGCTGTGGGTCAGACATGCCCATATCGCTTTACAGTTGACTTTTTTTGGGATAAGGGAGAACTACCCTTGCTGGATTCAGGGAAGGTACCAGGAGAAGCTCCTTTGCTGTACTGCACTGAGCAACACCTTTCCTATGGTAAGAACAGTCTGAGCCACTCTCCCCCAAGTGGCCTTCTCAGAAGAGGGAATGTAAATCTAGACTTTTGTTGTCCTGAAGCAGATAACTTGAGTTTAGCAAAAGGGTTGTGAGCATTTGTCTGTAAATGATGATAGTCACCTCATAAGAAAGACAAAAGTATTTCTTAACTGTCAGGTTCTTGTTGCCAGTATGAGTAAGGATTTAGACAGGAAGAGTTTCTCATACTCTCACCACAAGTTAGGGAGACTGAATCTAAAGAGAGCTTTTCCTCAGATTTCCCTCATGAAGAAAGTTATTTTCTAATACTTTTGCCAAAATGAAGATTTTTTTTTTCAGTCTGAACAAAGGCTTATCTCAACCAAAATATGATTCATTAGAGCTAGTATCCTTGTCTAGCACTTGTTCTCCTGTATTGCTAGCATTTGAGGAGGCCTTTTTGGTGGCAGCCTGTACTTCTGCTGACAATCTGTTTTAAAAAAAAGTATGTTGCATAAAATGCTGCAGTCCTATTTTTTTACCCCATGGCAGATCCTGACGTTATTTCCTTGTCAAATTCCATTTCTACCAAAGTTGTCGTCAGTTAACCCTCACCCTTCTGACAAACTGGGAAAGTGACTGGGTAAGTTTGGTAGTTTATTCGTCCAAGACCTTCAGAATTTTAAATAGGTATGTCTTGCTTTTTTTTTTTTCTGGCTTATGATTTTATGGCATTTAATACTGCGCTCCCACCTTCAGATACTAAAACTGCTGTGTTGTGGTGTCTGCTTTACTTTGACTAAACAAACACTCCTTGAAATGTGCTTATGACATTTTGGGTTTTGTATGCAGAGCTGCTGCTACTGTGTCAGTCTTGAGAAGATTTCCTGGATTACAGTCTCAAAATTTAATAGCAAAAGTTAAAACTGAAATTTAAAATGATCCCTGGTACAGTATTCTCTCCTTTGTGGAGGTCATTTAAGACTTTGCGTCAAAAGATTACTTCAGAGGATTACCCATATTTTTATTAACTTTCCTTTCCCAAATATAACACTTTCCTTCCAGTTAGGTTTCCTCTTTCGGGAAGCACTACATGTGATGTCCTTCCTTGGGTCACTGATCCAGTATTTCAAACTGCTGGGTTATCTCACAAATAACCATGACATCTGACTGGGTCTATATTATAATCGCGAAAGACGAAAACCGTGAATACGAAAACGGCAACACATATTGAGTGAACCACCAGAACAACGAAAGGCAAAATATCGAACAGATTTCCCTAACCAACAGCTCCATGTAAGTATACATAAACCAACTAAAAAAGAAAATAATGACCCACTTTTCCAGGGGGCAAGCCCCCTGGCACCCCTCATGTGGGGTGCTCTGCCCCTCGCACCCTCCTACTTAAATATACCAACTCCGAGATCACACTACAGTGGGGAAAAGGGTGTATATACCCTTATCCCCAGAATCACCCTGCTAGCCAAACAAATCCATTCAATATTTTGCCTTTTGCTGTTCTGGTGGTTTGCTCTTCTGGCAGTTCGCTCATTGTCGACGTTTACATATTTGCGGTTTTCGTCTTTAGCGATTCTAATATAGACCCCATTTGACTGGGGTACAAAAGCAAAAATCTTCTGTAGAGCTACAAGTCTGATGTTTGACCTAGGGTCATGGGTGTAAGGGTACATAAGTGGGACATATGGGTGTAAAACTACAGACTATCATGATGCCAGTCCAGATGCAGGTCTTGCACCAGTCTGTGTTCTGTACATGGTTGTTAAACACTGTTGGCCTTCACTGGTTCAGAAAAGTGCCCATTTGGATAAACCTCCTTACCTTTTTTTTTTTATCAATTGCATTGCTGTCTGTTGTATTAAATTTCAGCCAAAGGATCTCTACTGTTAGTGCATTTTCTGTATTTGTGCAAAGCACGTATACAAAAACTGTATGATCTGTCAGTTCCAAAGACTTGAAGTACATTCATTTTCTCTCTCGCCTTCTGCTTGGAAACTCCGCACATTAAGTGGCCCCACCCAAGCAGAAATTGTACACCCTTCTATCCCTGACATCCTGCCTGTTCAAAAGAAAAAAAATGTGAGGCCTAGGTCTGATTCTTGACTTCCCAGTCACTCTGATTTACCCGCAGAGGTTTTGGAGTCTATGGAACACCTGACACTTCCTCAGACTCCCATTCATGCTGGGGGCTGGTATAGTGTCTGAGGTTTGCACAACTGAAACTACTGAAGTTGCTAGTGATGTTAAGAAGGGGACCCCCACTTAATTTCTGAAGGACACAAAGGTATACTGCAGATCCTAGTTTGGAAATTCCTAGGTTGCTTATTGAGGTATATCAGGGGTTGAAGCCACCACATTTGTTTAAAGCAGACATTGCACATAGGAAAAAGCAGAAAACTAAAAATGTTCTTCCCCTCAAATATCCAAATGGAGCAATTGATTTTTTTTTTGTTACAGGGCATGTAGTAGATTTTCTTGCCTCTTGGAGAACCCTAGGCACGTCCTTAATATTCTCATCCCTTTTATAGACAGTTTTCTGTCATCCTTAATGTCAGGTTGAGGGATGACAGGTTGGGATGCAGTAGCGCGACCCCTTCTGTTTGAGTAAGTCTACTGTGGAGGGAAGCTTGCATGAAGGCCCATGGCTAGGTGGAAGAAAAGCAGTAACTAATGCTGCCTTGACCAATAGGAAGTCATTAGTAAGATCTTTGGGTATTTCTTTTGAATCTTAAGACCTTAAGGATAAGAGAATGTGGAGGGACGGCATATAGAAAAAACTCCCTTTGCAAGGAAAGGACATTTCTTTCATTTTCCAAGCTTTAGGACAGTAGGTCCTGGAGTAAGAGAGAGGAAGTAGTGCATTGTTTATGTAGGCAAACAGCTTTGTGTGGTACCCCCCAATTTGTTGACTGTCTAGGAAGGACCTCCCTGTTCAGTATCCATTCGTGAGCTTCTTCCCTTTATCTGCTTAGAAAGTGTACAAGGATGTCATCTTGTGAGAGAATGTAAACTTGGAGACTCAGGTCCACATTTGTAGCTTGTTCCCATGCCAGTAGAGCCAGTATACACAGCTGTAAAGACCTGGTACCTTCTGCTTGTTTGTATATAACATGACCATTGTGTTCTCTGAGCTCTGTTAGAAAACCTGGTTTCCAAGAATGGGAGAAGATCTACAGGGCCTGTATTAGTGCCCTCATCTCTTTTACATTGATGTGCTATGATCTTTAGGTTTGTTGGCTATTGTTACTGAATGCTTAGATCATTCATCCATGCTCCCCATACATTGTCTGATAAATCTTTGTACAGTTGCTGTAGCTAGCTGGGGAGTTCAAGGGTATATCTGGGTTGAGCTTCTTCTGATATCCATCACATGATCTCTTACTTTCGGCATGTCGGGAGGAATCTGTCGAAGATGAGAATGCTGGAATCGGGTGGATTTCATGTACCACTGGATCATCCTCATATGAAGTCTGACAAGAGTAGTATTTGGTATGTTACTGATGCATGCAACTCCGCATGAGTCATTACTGGGCACATTGCAGGTCTTGCAAAGAGCACTTCTTATAGGTTCATAGGTTGGTACTGGGCTATCTGCCCGAAGGCATATATTAGCCCACCCACGTTGTGCGGTATTCACCGCCCCTTTAGTAGTTCCCTAGACCCTTGTACTAGCAGCTAGTACCCTTGGCCCCTATCTAGTAGTGCTGTTGGTGTGATCCCCGGTGTGAACTTTGTTACCCATCCACTCATCAAGGTTCCTCTTGAAGAGTGATACTGAGGGGCTCTGTCTTATGTAGATCGGGACCCTGTTCTATAGTAAGGGAAGTCTCTGCGAAGGGACTCTCCCTCCAGCATGTTCTATTCATTGTTGTGTTGAGGTTTATATCCCTAGAGTGTGTAGCTCGAGTAGATTTGGTTTTGCCAAGATGGAGCATGTTCAACAATTCTGGGTTGGACATGGCTCTGTATGTTAGACAGAGATCGCCTCTGAGAAAGCGGTATGCAACAGAGAACAGTCTTAGCTTTTTCAATCGTGCTGCATAGGGCAACTGTTTGAGGCCAGTAATCCTCTTGGTTAGGTACCTTTGTGGTCTCTCCAGCTGCTGGAGATGTCTAGCCAGGTATATTCCAATTGGTGCATTATACTCAATCGTGGGTCTGATGAGGGAAGTGTTAGAGGGGCACCATTACATCCTTAGATCTTGATGCAAACCCTTTCGTAATCAGATGGGTCACACAGAAGGATTTTCTAACCACTTTGGCAACATGGTTATCAAAGGAAAGCTGACTATCTACTTGGGTCCCTAGATCCCTTATTTCTTCTTCAGATTTCAGGGGATTACCTCCTATGTTGTAGTTTGCGGATACTCTGTTTTTTCCAAAGGGGATTACTATGCATTTTTTTGCATTTAGCTTGAGACCATGGCTTTGACACCATGCATCAGTCTCATTTAGGCCCTTCTGGAGGATCTCCATGTCGGCCGGAGACTCTATTATAGCACCCAGTTTGCAGTCGTCTGCAAACTGTCAGCCACAGCCCTTCTGTGCTTGCCTGTACTTCTGAGAAGTATATGCCAAACAGGAGGGGCCCCAGGACAGAGCCCTGAGGCACACCACTCGTTACTGGTCTTGATTCGGACATAGATCCCGCTACTCTTACTTTATGGGATCTGTCTGAGAGCCAGTTTACGATCCATCTTGTGACGCAAGGGTTTATGCCCAGGCTGGTGAGCTTATCAATAATACCAGAATGGGGAATGGTGTCATGCTTTAGCAAGGTCAAGGTAAGCCATGTGTACCTCCTTTCCCTTATCTATAGCCTGAGTAACTGTCTCAAAGAAATCCACCAGGTTGAGGAGGTATGATCTGCCCTTGACGAAGCCGAACTGTGCGGGGTCCAGTGACTGGAGGGTCCCAATTTCTCCATTTATGAGTTCCATAATGATTCACTCCATAGCCTTACAGATCAAACTGGTCAGGCTTATTGGTCGGTAGTTCCCAGGGTCAGTTGTGGCCCCACCCTTGTGTAGTGGGACCACCAATGCTGTGCGCCATTCTATGGGCACATATCCTGTGGAGAGGCTGAGACTGAACAGGGTATTAAGATGCGGGGTTAATTCCTTTTGGAGTTCGCGTATGATGCAGCCTGGGACAGCATCTGGTCCCATGGAGGCAGTGTTAGCTTTAGATAGAGCCTTGTTAACCAACGTATCAGTAATAATTGGACTTGCACAATCCCCTAGAATGGTAATAGGCCCTGTAGGTGGCGAGGGGGGGGGGGGGAATTTGCACTGAACCTGTCAGCCAAGATGTTGGCAATGTCAGAAGGGTCAGTGTATTTTGTTCCATTTTGTACTAGCTCAGAACAGACCTGAGCGTTGCCATTTAGGTTTTTGACGTAGCCATAGAAGGCCTTATGGTTATCCTTGGCAACTTTCTTTTCAAAATTAGCTTTAGTTGACTTGATGAGGGCCCTCAATTTCTTACTAATGCTGATCAGGGATGATTTTTCTACTTGAGATTTGGCCTTTTTTTGTACAAGTCTCCTCCTTTTTTTGTAAAGTTTGCTTATGGCCGGGGTCCACCAGACTGGTTTCTTCTTGCTTGAGGAAGGAGTCTTGGTTTTATTTGGGATAGCACGGTCCATACAATCCTGAAGATGCATATAGAGTGCCTTGGTGTAGGATTCTGCATCCTGGATATCATTATCCTTCGGCAAGGGAATAGTGAAGCTTTCCACTTCGGATGCAAGTAGTTTGAAGTTTGCTTTGGAAAGGTTTTTGACTATGGTTTCTTTGATTGGGGGAGGTGGAGGAGTGAGGATGTCCAGGGTTATCAGATTGTGGTCGGGTCTGACCAAGGAGGGGGTGATAATGGGTGTGGTACAATGGGTGCCCATATTTGTGATGATTAAATCCAATATGTTGTCCTCTCTAGTGGGGGAACATACTAGTTGTTCAAGGGCATTTGAATTTATAAATTCTATGAATTGCTGAGCATAGGAGTTGGAACATTGGTAGTTCGCCCAGTCTATACCAGGGTAGTTGAAATCACCCAAGATTATGATGTTGGGTGGGACCTTTATATTTTCCAATGTCTCAAGGAATGCAGAGTGAGCATCTTGGGACATGGTGGCCGATCTATAACCGGCTACGACTTGAAATGTGGTTTTGCCTGCTGATAGTTGTGCATGGATGATCTCTGGGGCATCATGCTGCGCTACAAACCTGGAGATATGGGTATCCTTGATAAATATGGATACACCTCTGCCCTTTGTACTGCGATTCGGTAACTGAGACCAGAAGGTATGATATGAATTGTAACCTGGCAGTGCTGGGGTGCTCTCTTGAGCCTTGAACCAGGTTTCCGTCACTGCACAAACATCGATTTTCTCTATGCTGAGGAGAGCTTCGAGTGTGTGCATTTTGAGGTTGAGACTTCTGGCGTTGAGTAGCATTACCTTTAGTTTTTGGTTACCTGTGCTGGTTACGGTGGTTGGTTTGTCCTTTGAGCCTTGCCTAAAAAAGGCACTATGGGGACGGCAAGAGCCTTGGCCAGTATTCGAAAACCTAGGGGTGACAGGTGCAACCCATCTCTGGCAAAACAGCGAGGCTTGCCAACATCAGAGATTGAAACAATACTAATTTCATTAACTTTAATCTTAAATTGACTTGGGAATAAGGTTCATTCCATCATGGTATTAGAAACCCCAAAGACTTGGAGAAATTAAAAAAAAAAAATCTTGCAAAGGAGACTATGGGGATGGTTGCTGCTAAAACTCCAGTGCTCTGAGAATCTCCCTTTCAGTACAGAACTGAAGAGGCAGAATAGAGAGGAACTAACTGGTTAGGCTTTGTACTTTGTCTGGTGGTAGGCAAGCATGTGTTTGGTTTGCACCTGAAGAAGACCGTCTTGGGTTAGTTTCATTGTGTACTACTTCAGGGTGATTCCAAACCCCAGACCCTGAAGTAGCAGCAGGAGGAAATAAGCATGAGTCAATACTATCTGCTGAGAAGGTGCCTGTATTAACAGGTCATTCAAATAACGGAATGTCTGGATTCCTGGAGTCCTGCAGTAAGCTATGACAAGAGTGAGACCACTTTGTGAAGATTCTGGCGGCTGTAGAAAGTCCAAAAGGCAAGGCAGAGGGTAAGTGTAAGCCAGAAGAAGACCTCAGAAATTTCATTTATGAAGGACAAAGAATGTGTAGAAAAAGCATCCTCTAAATCCACAATCACAAGGAAGGCTTGAGGCAGATTGAATGGTAGAGGTCTACAGGGTGACATCTAGAAAGACAAGCCATAAAGAAGTGTTAAGGGTGAAGACATCCAGTATCAGTCTCCTTTTCTTGGAATGAGAACGTCCAGAATGGAACCCTTTCCCCACATACTGTTGAGGCACTGGATCTATTGTGCCTTGGTTGAGCAAGGAAGGTTTAAATGATTGGACAGAGCAACTCTGATTGTAAGGAAAAGGGATGCCAGTAAATGGAGGAATGTTTTTCCAGGTCATTCTGTACCCATTTTGAATAGTGGAAAGAACCCATTGTCTGAGGTAAAGAATAGCCAATTTTTAGGGATGAGACTATCCTTTCATATAGAGGTCGAGACGGAGTGTGGGATGAAGCTAGGTGACATTGGATAAGCAGAAAGACTTGTCTGGGTAAGGTCTCTCGGTTCTAGAGTATTTTTTTTCCCTTGGAATCTTTCTAAGCATGTTTTTGGCCTTATAAGAAGGCCTAGATTCCCTGGGGATGAAGGAAATGAGGTTTGCAGAGTAATTCCTTTGTGTCTTAGCACAGGAGTGATAATGATAGGTCTACAGTCTTTTACAATTTTACTTTGTTCCTGTAATTTCTTTAAAAGGCTAGCAGCATCTGGACCAAACAAAAGAGCTTTGTTTAAAGGAGAGAAGCAGTTTTGTCTTAATATCTTCTGGGAAGAGCTGAGAATGTAAATATGTACACCACGTGATTACAGAACCTGTAGCAGCTTCTTTGGAGGAAGCTTTTTTTGCATCATGGCTGCATTTCATGCTGTGCCTAGCCGCTTTGGAACCCTGAGCCACCTTAGACCAGGCCTGTAGTTTCATGGCAGGTTCCTCAGGGGAGTATAATGTTTTACATTGCCCAGAATAGACTAAGTATTCAATCATTTGAGTCTAATAATTTAGAGATCTAAAAGTCAGAGTGGTAAATGTAAAAGCCTTTATTCCCAAACTGTCCATTGCTCTGCTGCTTAATCTGAAGAAAAAGCATATTCTACAGGAAGTAATTTAGAGGGTTTGTCTTTAGACTTGAAAAATGCCAAAGGGTTGCCACAGGTTTTTTGTACAGAAATGTCAAGATGTCCTTCCATATTACTGTTGCAGTTATTCTTTACATAAGGAATTCCTTGCCAGACTGAACAAGGAGAGGGTCACAGTAAGCTGCCTGTCGGGCGCTAGAATCCGCCACATAACACAAGCACTCAGGTCACTCCACAGCAAGTACAAGTATGACTCAGTCATTGTCCATGCCGGTGTGAATGACCTGAGACATACCTCCCTGGACTACATGAAAAGAGACATAAAGGAGCTCTCAGATTATGTAGCCCAGGCTGGTATGACCCTGACCCTGAGCAGTATCCTACCTTCACCAAGAATGATGCCACAATACAGAGACAAAATGATCAGTTTTAATAATTGGCTTAATTTCTGGTGTCATTCTAAGGGGATCCAATGTCTGTCTGCCTGGAATGACATGCTTGACAAGCCACGCTGCTTCGCAAGGGACGGCTTGCACCTGTCACCCCTGGGTTTCCGTATATTGGCAAAGGCTCTTGCCACCCCCATAATGCCTTTTTTAGACAAGGCTCAAATTCTAAACCCACCGCCCTAGAAAACAATAATGGAAAAAAACTAAGGGTAATGCTGCTCAATGCCAGAAGTCTAAATCTCAAGATGCACACCCTCGAAGCCCTCCTCGGTATGGAGAACATTGATGTCTGTGCTGTGACTGAAATCTGGTTCAAGGCTCCTGAGAGCACCCCGGCACTATCAGGTTTTACCTCATATCATGCGTTCCGGCCCCAAAACCCAGACCGTACCACAAAAGGAGGGGGTGTATCCATATTCATCAAGGATATCCACACCTCCAGGCTGGTGGCAACTCACGAAGCATCAGAGACCATTCAGGTGCAATTAACCATAGGCAAAACTGCTCTATAGTTTGTAGCATGTTACAGGCCACCCTCTCAAACCCGGGAACCCCACACAGCCTTCCTGAAAACACTGGAGAGTATAAATGTCTCTCCAAACACCATCATATTGGGTGACTTCAACTACCCAAACATAGACTGGGAACATTACTCAAGCCCCAATACCCTAGCCCAAAGGTTCCTGGAGTTCATAAACTCAAATGCTATGGAACAACTTGTCACCATTCCCACAAGAGGTGAAAATATACTAGACCTGATCATCACAAACATGGGGACAAAATGCTCCACACCGGAAGTATATCCCTCATTGGTGAGATCAGACCGTAAACTAATCTCACTGGAGATCCACATCCCGCCCCCACCCCCAACAAAAAAGGCCACAGTGAAGAACTTCTCAAAAGCCAACTTCACACTTCTTAAGACTGGTATGGTATCCTTCAAGGCCCCTGAGCCAATGGAAACCACAACCCACACTGCTGAATCCCTTACAAATGCTTTCTACGAGCACCTCCAGGATTGCATGGATCAAGCAATCCCAAATAAAATCAAGACCCTTTCCACCAAAGGCAAGCGCCCGATCTGGTGGACCCCAGCCATAAACAAACTTTACAACAAGAGGAGAAGGCTACTACAAGATAGAGCAAAATCCCTAAAAGGGAAGACATCTCTGATCAATACTAGTAAAAAACTACGATCACTCATAAAATCATCCAAGGCCAACTTTGAGAGAAAAATCGCCAAGGACTCAATGGGACCGGATGGTGTCCCCGGCTGTGTGCTACACGAACTCAATGAGGAACTAAACCCACACATAAGGCTACTGTTTAATCTTAGCCTTACCACAGGATACGTACATACGGCAACTGTGGTCCCACTCCACAAAGGCGGTGCTTCTACGGACCCTGGTAATTACCGCCCCATAAGCTTAACAAGCCTGGTCTGCAAAGCTATGGAGAGGATCATAATGGAACTCATAAATAGACATAGGGGATCTACAGACATTGGATCCTACCCAATTCGGCTTTGTCAAGGGCAGATCATGCCTCTTGAACTTGGTCGACTTTTTTGAAACAGTCACCAAGGCCATTGATGAGGGTAAGGCAGTTCACACAGCCTACCTTGACCTTGCAAAAGCTTTCGACACAATACCCCACTCGGGTATCATAGAAAAGCTCACCAGCTTAAATGTAAACCCATATGTCACAAGATGGGTTGCAAACTGGCTCAAGGACAGAACCCACAGGGTTAGAGTTGCTGGTGCCATGTCAGACTCCAAGTCGGTCACAAGCGGTGCCCCACAGGGCTCAGTCCTGGGCCCCCTCTTGTTCGGCATCTACTTTTCAGAAGTGCAGTCAAACATAGGAGGATTGTGGCTGACGAAGTTTGCAGATGACTGCAAACTGGGCGCCATAGTTGAAAATCCATCAGACACAGATATCCTTCAGAGAGGTCTCATAGAAACGGATAACTGGTGCCAGAGCCATGGCCTTAAGCTAAACGCCAAAAAATGCATAGTCATACCCTTTGGTAAAAACAAGGTAACCCCAAGTTACCACATAGGTGGCAATCCATTAAGCACAGAAGAGGTGATCAGGGACCTGGGGACCCAAGTTGACAGTAACCTTTCTTTTGACACTCACATTGCCAAAGTGGTTAGGAGGACCTTCTACATTGCCCACCTGATTATGAAGGGATTCACATCCAGATCAAGGGAGGTCATTGTTCCCCTGTACTCTTCACTTATCAGACCAATGATGGAGTACAATGCCCCATTCGGAATGTATCTTACCCGACACCTGCAGCAATTGGAAAGACCCCAAAAGTTCCTCACCAAAAGAATAAAGGGCTCAAAAATATGCCATATGCTGCCCGACTGAAGAAACTCCAGCTCTATTCAGTCGCATACCGTCTGCTCAGAGGTGACCTGTGCCTGACATACAAGGCCATGTCCAACCCGGAATTAATGGACATGCTCCACCTCAAAAAATCCAAATCCACCAGAGCCACAAGAGCAAGAGACTTAAACCTCAACACGGATATAAATAGGACATGCTGGAGGGACAGATTCATCACCCAGAGACTCCCTATGCTGTGGAACAGAATCCCGGTCCATGTGAGACAGAACACCTCGCTGGCTCTGTTCAAGAGGAATCTTGACCAGTGGATGGGAGATCGTAGGTTTACCCCGGGGATCATCGCTGTATCACTGCTGGGCAGAGGCATGGCAAACTAATGGGTATAGTATTCTTCAACCTAAGGGGTGGTGAAAGCCACACAACTCTGGCTAGGCTTATAAATGCCCTAGGGCAGATAGCCTAGTATGAACCTATGAACTAAGTTCCGTCCAGTATACCAAAGCCGTATGAAATTATAGACATTGTACACTGCACATATGCTCCCCACACAAGGCGTAGCTGACTTATGGACTTCCATACCTCAGAACTCCAAAGTCCCAGGAGAAACAATTATTCCTAGGTACAAAGAAGAACATGTGCATCCTTAAGGAGAAAAAAAATTCCAGGCCAGTAAGGCAGGAGAAATATGGCAGAGCAAAAAGGTAGAGGAAAGAGGGAATAAACTGAAACATTGAAGAGAAGGATATCTACTGCTATGGTAAGATTTTACACAACTATACTTTCTTAGGTACCTTTAAAACTTGTCAGGCCTTTTGGTGGTTGAGAGTCAGATGCAGTGGAAATGGATGCAAAGACATCCAGGAAAGCCTTAATTTCAGGTGGCACAGGAATGGGGTGTGCCTACTTCCAGGAAGTTATCTATCTGTCTTGAACTTGCAGTCTGCTTTCACATTCAGAATGCTTTATTATAAAAATATATATGTGTGTATATATATATATATATATATATATATATATATATATATATACATACATATATATACAGTTGTGTAAGTAAACTTAAAAAAATAGATGTTTAATCACTGCTGCAGTAGCCTTAGGAATATGGTTTATAATTCCGCCAAGGATATAATAGCTGGCCAGCTTCCAAAGCTTTATGGCACCTTCCATATGGTCAAACGTTTGGACATCTTAAGCTGAGCTGCCTAAAAACACAGGTTTGAGTGCCAAGCCATTCAGAATCTTCATGCCATCCAAAGGAGGAGGCTGACCCTGAGAGGACATGGCTAATTGTAAAAGTATGTACGCCATACACAAGTTAATATATACACAGTAGACAAGGCCTGTTTCCTGGCAGGTTCCTTGGGGAAGGATAATTTTTAAATTGCCCAAAATAGACAGAAGTATTTAGTCATTTGAATTTGATAATTCACAGCCACTGTTTGTCTTGGAAGTATCTTATCTAAAACCCCTTTCAAAACATTTTAACATGAGAATGCACAAAGTGGAGGATCATGGACAAACAAGGTGAAATGCTCAACACATGAACCTTAATGGAGGAATAAAGGCCAAAAGATAACTCATTCAAATATTGTAAAACCAGAGAAACACTAGCCTTGAATGGGTGCTAGTTTTGTTGCTAGGACCAACTAGAAAACCTTTTCCATTTGCTAATATGATTTTCCAGTATCCGGCTTTGCCTGTCATACCTGCTTCGTCATCCTTCAGTAAACGGGTGCCTAAAGGAAATTAGGACCCTTTATCAAGCCAGCCATTTGGAGTTGGAATGTATCAAGCACCCTTGTTCTTTCCTGAATAGATTCATTTTTTGGGGGAAGTTTGTGGTAATTGCCCCTGGCCATTTCCAGATGGAGAACCACTGTTGCCTGAGCCAGAAGGTAGTTGCCACATTAATCTTTGGTGATTCCTTCTGAATCTTTAGAAGTACCCTGGATATCAGTGGAAGTGTATAAGAACAGTCTTGTCCAAGTAAGTGGCAAGGTATCTGTCTTTCAGACCTTCTTGCAAGGAGTCCTGGAGCAGAATTTTGCCAGCTGATTGTTCAGAGAGTAGGCAAAGAGGTGTAATTGTGGAACTCCCAACAGACTGATTGAATTTTGGAAGGCATCCTCCCCGAAATCTGGTTTCCATTCATCCTGCTCCGCTTCTATGGCACATAGTTTTACTCTGACAGGATATAGAATGTCTGTAGAGTGAGACTGCACTGTAAAGGTAGATCCCAAGCTAACATGGGTAGTAGGCAAGTAGGGAGACCCATTTCCTCCTTGCTTGTTGATATGACATCACTATGGTATTGTCTGGAACAATTTGAAGATTTCCAGAGAATGAAAGCTTGAGAGTTGAGTGCCTTAATTAGAGCAAGCATCTTTTTTATATTTGTGCTTTTGTCTGTCCTTGGTGTACTGAACACCCTGTACTTCTATCCCTTCTAAAACTGCTCCCTTGGTAAAATCTGAGGCATCTCTAGTGACCGCTTTGGAGCAGGGGCATAAAAGGGAAAACTTGGATTTAGGGATTTGTTTTTTCCACCTTGTGATTTCCCTTCTGACAAATCCCAGAACTGGGTTTTGAAAAGATTTTCTGGGACCAAAGACTTCAAATACCATTGTATCTTTCATGTGGACCCTTACCAGAGGTATTATGTGAATCATAGATGCAGTGAGACTCATATTCTTGAGGTATTCCCTCTCCATGACCACAGTCAGAATGGAAAAATCATAGAAATAGCTCTAAACAGAGATATATTTTTTTCTTGCGGAAGATGATCTTAGGACTGATACCGAGCAGATACCACAGGAACACAACCCTGTGTTGAGGATTTAAAAAAGACTTGAATGTTCTCTTGGAATATCAGCCTGCATAGATTTCTCACCTAAGAATCCTGACAGTTTGAAAAAGACACTGCAGAGTTAAGCTAGTTGTCTAAATATGGAAATGTGGATATCCTATAGCTTGCAATGAGCTATAACTGGAGCTAGATGCTTTGTGAACACTGTGCATTGGATAGTCCAAAGGGCAATAGATAACGGATGTGATCTAGACCTACAAAAACCTTAAACACATGAAATTTGGATGAATTGGGATGTGACAAGCATCTGTTAAATCTAGTGATACCAGCAAACTTTTAATGAGGAAGAGGTAACTGGTTGTGAAATTGACAGTATTTTGAACTAAGACACTGTCACAAATTGGATTAGGAAAGAACGATCCAGACCTAGTCTCCAAGCATCTTTCCTTTTGGATTAGGAAAGAATGATCCAGCCCTGGTCTCCAAGCATCTTTTCTTTTGGCTCCAAGAAATCCATGAATAAAAACCATTCCCAAACTAGGAAGGCGGAACTAGCTTTGTTACTACCAGAGATGACCTATGTTGCAAGACAGGGGGAAGTAATGTGTAGTAGATGAGGAATTGCCCTATGAAAAGGAGGAGTTTCTTCCCACTGTCCTCTGTAATGTTGGTGAATGATCTTGAGAACCCATTTGTCTGAAACTGTCTATTGCAGAGAGGTGAAGATTCAGGCTTTCTGGAAGGGAAAAGGGACTGCCACTGTGTGAGGGAATGGCATGGTCTTTTAGTCAGTTTGACTTGTTGGACTGTCCTTTGTTTTGGGGAATACCTGAATTCTCCTTGGAGCCCCCTTGGTATTGCTTCTTAAACATCTGTTTATCAGCATTTTGATGAGACTTTTTATTTTGTTTCTTGGCAAAACTGAATGAGGGGTTAGAGAATTCCTTGGAAAATGAGGACTGAAAAATCTGAGAGATCACCTCTATTAACTTTCCCCGTTTCATCACGTTTTGATAACCATTGCAGCAGAGGGACCAGAAACTAAATTTCTATGTAAAGGAGATCTCATTTTTCACATCTGGGATATTCTGAGAATGCAGCCAGGCAAACCACCTCAAAACAGTACCGATGGCCTGCAAGAAGCATCAACTGTATCATACATACACTTCAAACAATGGTTAGCAGCCTGTAAGATGGAGGAAAGTAAACCAACTAAATGGATTGGGAGTTGGGATTAATGGTTAAGGTGTTTACCGTATAGACACTGGGTTTGAGTATCACCTTGCAAAAGAAAATTGGCTAGGCTTAAAATGGCTTGCAGGGACAGCTAGCCTAGTACTAACATGTCAACCTATAAAGCAGATTTTCCTCAAAGAAATGCAGACAGTATTCCAGATAATTTCACAGTTGGTCAGAATAAACTTTAACATATCAAAATTCTGAAAACAAACCTGCAGAAACACACCCTTTTCAACCCCCGTACTTGACAATTTTCCTATCCTTTACAAAGTATAGGATTGGAATTAAATGTTTAACAGTATTGTGATAAACTAAAACTATAGTTGCTGGATCAGATTTGTGATGAATGTACAAAGGCTTAAAACAGAGGAATGCTATAAAATCATTCTGGCTTTTGAAGAGCAACAGGCTATCAGGAAAATTGCAGGCAGTGACCCACATCCTCATTTGCTGATATCACTGTTGGAATGGGAGTAGGGTCTGGAAATTGTTGGTAACAACTATTTGTTTTTCGAGGGAATGAGAAACCTCCGTGTTCTCCCACTGAAAACATGGGCACATTCTGGAAATAGTGTCCGAGAAAGAAGTCCCCGTGTAGAGAATCAGATACTGTACTGTCATCTGAATTTGATTCAATAGTTTGAGGAGAAAACCCTGCATCTGTCCCCTTCATTTTCCTGTTTGGATTCAGAATCATAAATTTCTTCAGGAAAAGAGGCTTCCCATTTTCTTTAACCAGAAGCATCCTTATAAGAAAGGTCAGTAAACTGAAAACCCCAAGACAGATCTAATTAAAAAGTCATATCCCAGAGAAATTTTCGTATTTCCATGCAAATGTTTTTAGGAAAATTATTGCTGATTGGATTTCTAAGTCTTTTACCTTTTGCTCTTTTCAGTGTGATAGTCTTATCTTCTTCAGCAAAGGCACATTCTGCTAGAACATTGGTCTCTACTTGAGCCTTCTGCAAGGAGATCGACTCTAGAAGAATTCTAGAAGCAGCTACTTTGTCTTCATTATATACCTCTAACTGAACATTAGAGTGGTCGCATTTTTAAATCCAAAGCTGCATTTGCTAGGTCAGTCCTTTGAGTTACTGGACAGTTCCCCTACATTTCATCTAATCACTCTGTATAAGATTAGAGAATTACCCAACAGTGTGAAAAACTGCAACAGTGATCTAAGGAATGATGGATCTAAGGAAAGACATAGAGTTGTGTAAGAACCTACCATAACAGTAAATGTCCCGATTGCCGTTTTAGTATTCCTTCCCATTCTCTCCTTCCTCCTCCTTGATTTTTTCCTTTCCTACACAGGCCAAGAGGGTCACTGTCATCCTGCTTCTCCTCAGTTCGTTTCTCAGGCTTACTGGCTTAGAGATGGTCAGGATTTGCACTAGTGTCAACTTATGTACCCGTACACCCATGGGCATAGATCATACGGTGGATGTATTGGTCTGTGGAAGGTTTTGGTCCCCTGCTGGATGTCAGGTTTGGCAAGATAACCCAACAGTTTGGAATGCTGCAACAGTGATCAACTGTTACAGTATGTTCCTATATAACTTTGCTTTTCCCAACAAGGCTCAGGCAAGCATAACTGAGAAGTTCAGAAAAAGGATCCTTCCACAGTCAAGGACAGCCTAAAAGTCAGAGTGACTGTATGCCCCATTAAAATTTCCTCCTTACTCACCCTGGCAACCCAGCAAAGCTTTCCCAAAGTGTAGATCTTCATCTGACTCTGATGGTTGAGAACTTAAGATGCATCTGGTACTGAGAAGCATTCAAAAAAGGTTACAACCGACTCTAGGACTCACTTCCTCATTTTCAAGGGAACTCTCCACATCCTTCCCCTGGTATGTTCCTTCATATTCTGGAACAGATGCTGTCTAAGGGGGTAAGAGAGCCAATTCCCCAAATCAGAGGGAAAGGGATTTATTCAGTATTTTTTTTCTGGTTCAGTTAACATGGAATTGGAAAAAGAAGATATTGCTAATATGGGATGGCTCCAAGTAAGGGTACAGAAAATGGGGCAACAGTTCTAACGGAGAAGTACCGCTAATGTCAGTCTAATTACATGTTCACATTAACAGATGGCTGTATTTTCCCCAAGTCCTTTCTCCACATTCAGTTCACCGTCTCAGCATGTTCCTGTTTTTCTAAGGGTTTTGACATCTCAAAATCAGTAACAGTGAGAGAACAAAGGCAAAAGCAAAACATGAAAAAAACAGCATCAGCTCTGACTTCCGATCAAGCGCACATTTCGCCTGCTGGTCCCGTAATGGTTGCTCCCACTTTTCATTTGCCATTCTCAAAACATGTCGCTATTCGTGAAACTCCTTGGTCCCCATTGTCAGTGTGTCTAGGTTGACATACATGCCTGACAGCATTACAAATCTTAACACGCTGACCTTTAACCATATGGTGGGAAAGAGGAGCACTTTTTCTCAGTGAAGGACGTCCGTGATGTACAACTGATTTATTAAGGAACAGAGGATCTTTCTGTGTTTGTGTGAGAGACTGTCACTGACGAGGAAATCATTAACAGTCCTAGAACAAATGCCATATTAAGACCAAAGTACAAAAACATCATAAGCAGCGATGGCTGCCGAGGATAAATCACTAGTACTGGGAGAACAAAGGCAAAAATCAGACCCACGCAGAAAGGTAAAATAAGCAGCGCTGAGAAGAGAGACAATCAGTAATACTGTCAGGGCGAATACAAAGTTAAACCCAGAAAAAAAAAGAAATAATCACCCGAACATTTTGACTGTTGCCACATTAATGGAAAATATATTAAGGTTTTCAGAAAAAAAATAAACCCTAGATTTTGGACAGTGAAGTTTGTGGAAAACCTGGCAATCCCTCTGACTTGTCCGCTTGGTGCACAGGAAGGAAACCCTTCAAAAACGCTATCGATGAGCTCATATCTAGTGCCTTATGTCTTTTAACCAGGTGTGTGCAAAATTTAGAAATGACATTGCCTTTAATTATGCAGTAAAATAATTTTACACACATCTGGTTATATTCAGACCAAAAAGACATGACAAGTAACTGGATTCGGAGCTCAGCAACTGCGTTTAAAGTGTTGTCCTGATAACAGAAAAGTACCGAAAGTAGGCTAGTGGGGGGCTTAACTTTACTTGGGAAAACTGGCAAAGGAACTGGGTATTGGGAACAAATAACTGGGGAGGTAAAAGTAATAGTGGGATGAGGCCAAGAAAAAGTTTGGACCGCAGGTTTGAGACTGCCTTCCTTACCAGGAATTGCGAGAGAATATAGATAAAGGAATGAAGTCCTAAGTGAAAGACCTGCTCTGGTAGATTTTTTTTAGTCATGTCTAGGATATAAACTACTTTTAAGGAATAATTTAGGGCTTTTTCAATGTAGCGTAATCACAGAGTCTCTCACAAGAGGTTAAAAAAGATTGTGAAGAGACTGGAAAAGCAATTTGCAAGAAAAAATGAGGACATATGTATGGCTCCCAAGTAATGCAGTAAAGTCCAGAAGGTTTAGAATTTTTTGCTGAAGTATTTGCATAGGTATTTTTTATACCTTAAGCAGACTTTAATTTTTCCACAGTTAGATAGCAAATGTTGGAGGGGTGATGGGGAAGGAAGTAGATAACTGGGAACATGTGTTTGAGTGTGGAACGAGTTAGCAGATTTTAGAAAAAAAAATTGTGTATAGAGGACTATCAGAAATACCGGGTGAGCAAATGGGATGCAACTAAGGAAATGATTTTCAGTTGGGACAGAGGAACTATGTTGTCTAGACATAGTAAGAGCTTAAGGTTAATTCTCTTGGCTGCCAAAAAAAAATCTAAACCAAGTATATTTGAAATATTGAATATTGTAAGAGTAAAAAAAAAAGAAGACAATGTGTAATATGTGCAAACATAAGAATGTTAATATGCTTTTTCTTTACTAATGTATGTCTGCCCATGTCTTAAGTGATAATTCAACAGAGTTGTTAAAAAAAGTGTTCTGTTTCTAAAGTGAAAAGGAACCTGACGTTCAGTTCTAGATTTTTTCTAGACCTTTAAAT
This sequence comes from Protopterus annectens, assembly GCF_019279795.1. Classification (NCBI taxonomy): domain Eukaryota; kingdom Metazoa; phylum Chordata; order Ceratodontiformes; family Protopteridae; genus Protopterus; species Protopterus annectens. The sequence continues at coordinate 667,140,644 of NC_056745.1, forward strand.
CATTCCAAAATTCAGAATTATTTTCCTGTAGTTTTTTACCCAGTATTCCTCTTTCCAGTGTTTTAGTAACATTGGGTTTAAAAGATGCTTACCATTGCATTTCAATAGCAATTCTTGGCAGTTAGTGTGCTTTTCTGTGTCTGGTTTGCTTTTTCATTTTGCTATTTTGCCCTTTGGTTTCCTACAGTTCCAAGAGTATTTATAGTGTTCGGCTCCTGTAATAACCCATTGCAGGTTTCAGGGAATTCACATTTTCCCTTATTTAGATGGCTGCCTGATTTTTGCAGATTCCTTCACAGCTTCCCAAGAATTTCTGGTGTGGGTAATGAAGTTCTTTCTCAGCCTGGAATTTTTGGTGAATAGAGAAATAAATCTTCAATCAAGATAGTGAGTCTGATCTCTTCTAAGTGCAACATACATAACATCTATTCTGCAAGACAAACAAATCAAAAATTGTAGGGAACAACTTCTGATAGTTACAAACCGGGCGCTGGTATCAGCCAGAGAACGTTTCAGAATTCTATTTTATTGCATGTACTATTCTCATGATTCCTTTGGCCAGACTCCACATTAGAAAATTTCAATTTTGTCATATCACATCAGTATGGACTCTACACCAGTATCACCCCCTCATTTCAAATTCCTGTGTTGGGATTTGTAAAAAGATTGTTACTCTAGCAGATAAAACAATGCTGTCAACACAGGTCTTCCTTTCTCCCCTTTTACCTGTACTCAGTCACAGACATGAAAGTATACTGCCTCTGGAGCATGCAAGATAAATTTGTGTGCGTTACAACTGATGTCTCTAATAAATGCTCTCAAATTGCAAACAGTCTTTGAAATCTAAGACATCTACTAGTATTCATAAGTAACAATACGGTGATGCTCATTAAGAGGGGGAACCAGGCCCTATCCTTTTCGCAGACTAGCTGTGGTAGTTAGGGATCTAGCAACTCGGTTCAGTCTCTCCTCCAGACTAAAATTTTATCAAAGCAAAATATAGCCAAGCTGAGCAAGACCAGGACAGACCCTCACAAATGGAAGTTGAACAGGGGATCTTACAGGAATTGATCAATTTGTGGGAAATTCCATAAACTAGCTCTGTTTACTTCCAGTCAGATAGTTGAACCTTTGCAAGCAGGCCTGGAAGACTGATGCCTTTTCATTACCGTAGATGAGAAAGTTTAATGTTTTTCCACTAAAAAGCAGCGTACGTCTAAAGATCAGAAGAACTCTTCAGAGGTAATGATTTTGACCCACTTTTAGCCCAGAAAACAATGGCTCTTGCTTTTGAAAATGGCTATGGGCAATTTCTTCAACTCCCTTATAGAATGGACTTTTGTACAGAAGAGGTGTTTGATACATTCCAGCCTTTATCTTTTGTTGACTGCTTGGATAGCACTGTTTTAATACCTTTTAGGCACCTGTTTTCTGAGGATGACACAGGTGTTGAGGCAAAGAAACTTCCTGCTAGAAAAGCATATATGGCTAGTTGGAAAAGTTTATCTAGCTGGAGCCAATCCAAATAAGGTCCTGCGACTGTAAGTTACCCTCTTTCTGTTCTATTAAGTTTCATCTTTTGGCCATATCTGTTTATCTACCCTTTGATCTCCACCCCCACCAACGAAAAAAGGCAACTGTCTGTGTAGAAGACAGCCTATAAGCATGGCCGGCCTTAGGCATAGGCCAACTAGGCGGCCGCCTAGGGTGCCGCTGTAGCAGGGGTGCTTTTCCAGTATTTATTTGGTGTAAGTAGACCAGGTTGGGGGCACCTGGGTGGTGTGGGGGGCGCTGTGGAGCCCTTTTGACTAGGGCACCAGCTGACCTAAGGCCGCTGCTGCCTATAAGGATTCTCACAGTCTGTTTTTTATTGTAGGGGAGATGCCATGTCCACTTAACAGATTTGCTTGTCCTCAATTCCCAAGACAATTGGAAGTCAGCTTAACTGACTTAAAGAAGTCTCAAGGCAGTGGCTGAAGACCCGTGCTTTATACGTTAATGGATACAAACTCCTCTTTCTCTGAGACCCCTTCTGATGCCATGCAAGCCTTCAGCCTCTCTTCACGAGCACCTGCTACACAAGGGGACACTTGAGTAGTCTGAGTCCTGAGACCTTCTATTAATCCAATTCCAACCCCTTTGATGCTGCTTTGAGAGATGGCTGTAAGGGTGGGTAGCCTGGTGTACATCCTCACTGAGCAGGCATGTGGCTACAACAGAGAAGGGGGTCCTCTCCTTGTGCTTTCAAAAGGACTGGTTGGAATCCTCCAGATGATGCAAAGAAAAGAGGTAGCATTTTTTGGTGACAAAGGTAAGAACTCTAGATTCTTCCAGGTTTCTCTTTAGGTATGTGGAGGGAGGCCTAATGTCTTCCTCCCACATCTACCCTTTCATAGGTAGGTGTACTAGGCTATCGTCCCAAGGGCCTAAGTAAGCCTAGCCAACAAGGTTCCTTGGCTTATGCCACCCAAGAAAGTTAATTTCTTGTGCCCCTGTCGAGCATAGCCACAGAAGTGATCTCCAGGGTGTATTTCCTGTATCCCATTCAGTCATCAAGATTTTTCTTGGAGTGCTAATGAGGAACTTTGCTTGACATAGATGGATAGCTTGTTCCAGAGTATAGGAAGTCTGTGGGACGGGAATTTATCCCTCCAGCATGTCTTGTTTTTTGTGGTGACAAGGTTTAGGTCCCTAGAGTGTGTAGCTCTGAGGAATTGGGATATCTTTGTGTAGCATGTCCAACAGCTGTGGGTTTAACATAGCTTTATATGTTAGGCATTGATCTCCTCTGAGTAGACGATATGCTACAGAGTGAAGCTGGAGTTTTTTGAGATGGTCAGTGTAGGGCATCTGTTTGAGGCCAGTAATCCTCTGTGTGAGGTACTTATGTGGCCTTTCCAGCTGCTGCAGATATCTTGAGGTACATTCCAAAAGGGGGTTTTGTATACTCTAATGGGTCTGAGTGCTGAGTAGAGGGAAACAGTGACCTCTTTTTTTCCTGGATGAGAATCTCTTTGTGATGAGGCGTGCCACGTAGGATTTCTTGACTATTGTGGCAATGTGATTATCAAAGGAGAGACTACTGTCTACCTGGGTCCCAAGGTCTCATCACACATTCGACGTTAAGTAGTCTGCCGTTTATGTAATAATTCATGTGTACAGAGTTTTTCAGCTAGGTAATGTAAGAAAGAGTTGCACAGTTTTGCTAAGGGGCTTTTCAAAGCCTTACTGTCCTGTCTGCCAGCCACTTCCCATTTGAAAAGAAAAATATCTCCTTTCTAGATATTAAATCTCTGTTAGAGTTTGAGGAGGGACTGTACTGTGCTTCCCTGGTCTCTTATTACTTTAGAATGAGAATTTGTGGAGAATATTTCCTCAGATTCCCCTACAGAGGGCTTGTCTTTTTATGACACCAAAAAAAAAAAATCCTTTGCTATTCTGCTTTGTGTGTGTGCATGTGTGGATCATGGTTGACAAATTATACTCTCCTGTGGATGTCCAGTCCTTGCCATCCCTGTCAGGCCAAACTTCTGCTTCCCCTTGACCAGAGGTTCCATCAGCCTCATCCCTGGGACAAAGGGCACAAAAGCTCCAGGAAAAGACGCACCTTGGTGGTTTCCTCTTTGTATACTTCCCAGAACATCCTCCCAAGGAAGTAGCTGCAAAGAGGAAGTGCAAGAGGATGGACTCTGACTCCCCGGAGGAGTCAGTCACTGAGGAATACTGATTTTGATGAGGGGAAGGCCCCCCCCCCCCAGTCACCTCTTGATTATTCCTTCGGGGACATCCTGGAAATCCTGAAGCAGAGGGGTGGCTGGACATCCCTCCAGCCTTCCTTAGAGGAATGTGTATACCTGGAGCCTTTTCATGTCCAACCCTCTACCTCTTGGATCTCTCCACCCACGGATGGCCTCATTAAATAAATCGCACAGTGGGCATGGAAAATCCCAGACTACATCGAACCAATCCGCAAGAGGCCTGACCGGATCTCCTGTGATCCTGTGGAAGAACAGCACTGGGCTAAAGGTATTCCCATAAATGCCATGGTGATAGCGGCAGCCACAAAGAAGGACCTTGCTGAGGAAAGTCCTATTGTCCATCCTCCTAACAAAGGAGTCCAGGACTATGGATAGATTCAGGAAGCACTTTTACACTTCATCGACCTTCGCCCTCAGGTTTTTGAATTACATGGTGCACTTTACTATGTTAGAGATCTAATTAAAGAACTGTCAGATACTCAGGAGCAGTAGCTGAAGAGTTACGAGATTAAGTTGCTTCTCAGCTCACTACCCTTGAAGCAATTGGTAACTCGTCCATGCGGCTGATTGCTCACTTAGCCAAAAGGACGACAAGAACAGTGGGTTCCGGCGTAGCCCTTAAGAGACATGTCTGGATGTGTACGTGTGACTTTGCAGAGCCATTTCATTTTCATCCATGCTCCGTTTGGATCATCCCTGTTTGGACCCAAAGTGAAAGACACTTGCCAGATGTGAGAAAGATGGTAAGACTTTCTGCCATAGGCATAGCTTCTTCACTCCTCAACGGCCCTACTGTAGGAGCCAGAGAAGTGGGAAGCTATGGTTCATGTGGTTGAAAACTTTCAAAAAACAGAAGCACAATACAGAAGAAATATATATATATATATATATATATATATATATATATATATATATATATATATATATATATATAAATAACAGAAAATGGTGGTAGAAAAGGACTACATAAGTAAAAAATCATTTTACTTAGCCAATGAGCCAGTAAGATGCAACCTCTAAGCTTTCACGGCAAATGAGATCTGGGGAATTGCTGTGAGGCACTATGGGATAGGGGCTAACCTCGAGCCAGTAAAAAGCTCTAGAGCTTTAGTATAGGCTGAGTCGGAGCCAAATATCTGCTCCGAACACATCCAGCAGGAATATAGGCGAGATGGACTACAAACATGGAACATTATGGTAAGTACATAACTTCTTTTTTTCCTTTAAGAATCACATTTTCAGTTATTTGCATTATCTTTTGGGTTATTCACTGCCCCAAAGCTGTTTACAAAATGTCTTTTATAGTGATAGCCTACTGCAGCCTGAAGGGTATTCACATTTCTTTATTTGACTGACTTGCTTATCTTTTCAGTCTTTGAATGTCAGAATTCTCTCACGAGCTCCTTCACAAACTGGAGTTTCAGGAGAACATCCAAATGTCTCCTATAACTCTCATACAGGATTGCTTTACTGGAATGCCTTGTAGAGACCTCAGTACAAAGAGCTTTTCTTCCACAGCTTGCTGGATCACTCATTGATGGTTAAACTCTTAATGTTAAGTTGTCTATCATTCTTGCTGGATGGGTTCGGAGCCGATCCTCTGCTCCGACTCGGCCAATACTAAAGCTTGAGAGCTAATTCCACCGGCTTGAGGCTCCTCTATATCCCACAATGCTAGGCGGTAACTACTCAGATCTCGTTTGCCGCTTAGCTGACGAGGTGCTTTTCTTCTGGCTCTGGCAGGTTAGTGAAGAATTTAATACTAAATTTTTCAATTCTTAGACCCCTAGTACCCTTTTTTTACTAAAACCTTTAGTTTTAAATCCCCTTTTTCCTGGTTCGACAACTTTGTTGCCCTTAATTCCTTCTTTTATTCCCCTTTAGTTTTAGGCCTTAGGCCCCTTCTAGTCCCCTTGTGTGACTGGTGATTTATTTTTAATTAAGGCCTGTGTGTGTGTGTGTGTGTGTGTGTGTGTGTGTGTGTGTGTGTGTGTTTTCCTGGACCTTTTATTTTGTCTAAGGTCTCAGGCTTCAAGAAGTGTGACTCGTGCTGTCAGAAAATGTCTCTGACAGACGGTCACACTTCTTGTGTGTATTGCCTGGGACCTTTGCACCTGCAGGACTCTTGTGCTGTTTGCCATGGTTTTAGCCCTAGAGTCCTGCAGGAACGCAAGAATAAATTAATCTTGCATGGCTTATTAAAGCCTGAAGGCCCCCCGACTCGGTCTGTGTCGGGGAAGCCTTCTAAAACTTCCAAACAGTCGGCTCCGGTTTCTGAGTCGACTTATGGAAATGTTAAGTCTGCTTTGACATCGGCTCTGGCCGGAGACGATGTTTCCAAGCCTCATACTGTTACCTCGGCTCCAGCTGGAACTGAGGTTGATAAAACTCCGTTGGCTCTGATACTCTTATCGGAGCAACCTTCTAGGAAGAGATCTAGATCCCCCTCTATTGGCTCCGTGCACTCTGCACCAGGATCCCCTCTTCTTTCTGAATGGAGCCATAGAACACATTCCTCATGGTCTTCCAGGCTATCTGACCATGATTTGCAAAGGGTAGTGAGTAGACTTCTCAAGTCCGAGGCACTGGCCCAAATGCTGCATAGCCCGACTCCGCAGTCAGTGGCTATTTCCGTCCCCCAATGTATTCCTCCTCCTCAGACTCCTTTGAGTTCGGAGCTATGACTGTCGGTGTGTCGGATCCGATACCATCCCTTTCGGCTCCGTCTGCTCCGATCTCCTCCTTGGAGGGATCTCAGCGCCGGGCTTCCCTCGTCGGCTCCGAGGGGGTGAGTGGCATCGGACCCTTGTCCGACCCTGCTCTCCCTCTCGGGGCTTCGGTGCTGGTGAGTTTGGCTCTGACATCGGCCTCGGAGCCGTCCCTGTCGGTGCCGGGGGGGGTCCTTGTCTCTTCGGAGCGGGGACCTCCAGCCTTGCCTGATAGGGGTGCCTTTGAGGTCATGAGGAGCGTGCTAGAACCAGGGTCTGCCCCACAGTCAGCTCCGTCAGCCCCTCCATCTTCAGTGCCTGCGGTGATTTCTACCCACCCCCTTACATTAGACCGCAGAGAGCCAACTCCTCAAGTTTCCCCATTGGGAATTTCCTCCTCTTCCGAGGCCTCTCCTGACCCGGTAGGAGATCCCCCTAGGAAGAGGCAGTGCAAGAGGAAGCACATTGACTCCCCTGAGTCTATCACCTCTGACACTGACTTAGAGGAATCTGAAGGTTCCCCTCAATCCCCCTCTGAGGATGCCTCCTTTGCTGACATCCTTGAGATCCTGAAACAGAGGGGGAACTGGCCAGCCCTTAACCTTTCGGAGGATGAGTCGGTGTATCTTGAGGCGTTTGGCTCTCGCCCTTCTACCTCCTGGGTGTCCCCTCCCTTTGAACCCCTTATGGAAGTGGTGGCAAGGAAGGCCTGGACGGCTCCTGATTCAGTGGAACCCACCCCGAGGAGGCCATCTAAGTTTAATACTGCCCCCTAGAGATAAAGATTTTTTATCCAAAGGTGTCCCCGTTGATGCCATGGTGGTGGCTGCGGCCACTAAGAAGGAGTTAACCGATCCTTCGGTTCCTGCCCATCCTCCTAATAAGGAATCTAGGACCATGGACAGGTACAGTAAGCAGATGTTCTCATCAGCGACCTTTTCAATGTGGTCGCTGAACTACTTATGCCACTTCTCTCGTCTTCAGAGAGAGTTACTCGAGGATATGATTGAAGTGATAAAGGATCCTACAGCTGAGGGGGTTCCAAGACAGAATGAACTCCCAGTTGGCAACCCTGAATTCCATCGTTAACTCCTCCATGCGGCTTATCTCATATGCTGTGGATGGGGCGAGTAGAGCTGCAGGCACAGGTGTTGCCTTACGACGTCACTCCTGGATGCGGCTGTGCAACTTTGCGGACCCTTTCAAGGCGTCCTTCACCAATTATCCCTTTTGATGGCTAATCCTTGTTTGGTCCACAGGTGAAGGATACATTGACCAGGTGTGAGGTAGAAGGTAAGACTCTCTCTGCCGTAGGAGTCCGTTTTTCTACCCCTTCTAGACCCTATCTCAAAGGTCGGGGGGGGGAAGATGTGGTTCCGTAAACAATCCCAGGGAGTCTCATCTGACGCACAAGGTCGATTCCCCTCTAGAGGCAGAGAGGGGAATAATAATAGACGCCGCCCTAGAGGCAGAGGAGGTCCACAAAACCAGAGTAGCAGAGAAACGTTCTCTGATAAACCCTTAAAGCATCCCTGAGGAGCTGCCTGGCTGTCCACCTTCGGAGGCAGTCGGGGGAAGGTTATCCCTGTACCCAAAAGCCTGGCTTTCCCTTACTCAAGACAAATGGGTACAGTCGATCATATCCAAGGGTTACAAAATTCCCTTTATTCACATCCCATCTCAACCCAAAGGATCCCTTCCAGACGTTCCACCCAGTCTAAGGGAACAAGCAGCATTAGAAATTTCAAAGCTGCTAGCAAAAAGAGCTATCCAATCAGTCCCAGCAGACCAGCAAGGATCCGGAATCTACTCCAAATTCTTTTTGGTACCAAAGAAAACAGGGGATTGGAGACCCATACTGGATCTCAGCAACTTAAACAAGTATGTCAGGAAAACAAAATTCCGGATGGTCACGCTACAGTCCATTCTACCCTTCTTGGGTCAGGACAATTGGATGTGCTCGATAGATCTTCAGGACACGTACTACCACATAAAGATGAACAGACGCTCCAGAAGATTTCTCCGCTTCAGGCTGGGAGCCAGTCACTACCAGTTCAGAGCCCTGCCCTTTGGTCTCACTACAGCCCCCCGTGTGTTTACCAAATGCATGGCAGTGGTCGCGGCTCACTTGAGACGTCAAGGATTCCAGGTGTTTCCATATTTAGACGACTGGCTCCTTACCGCCACCACCAGACATCAACTTCTTCTGTCCAGGTACTTCACCATCCAAACTTGCCAAGCTCTAGGCATTTCAATAAATTTCGAAAAATCTGCCTCGTCACCTTGTCAATCTATTACCTTTATAGGCGCCACCTTAGAGACACACAATCTTTCAGCCAGACTCACAGAGCAGAGAGTGTCAGACATTCGAAAACAAGTTTCCCTTCTCTTACAATGCAACAAAGTCAAAGCCAGACTAGTTTTGAAGGTGTTAGGACTCATGGCAGCAGCTACTCCCCTTCTCCCCTTAGCTCGCTTCCACATGAGGATCCTCCAATGGATGCTGTTTACTCAGTGGTCCTTCCAACAGCTCCCGATGTCCCGTACCATATTGATAACTCAATCATGCAAGAATCAACTGTCTTGGTAGATCACATCACCTCAGGTTCTCCGAGGAAGACCCTTCACTCCCCCCCCCAGTCACCACGTTGACAACAGACGCCTCCCTGATTGGGTGGGGGGGGGCATTATCAGGGCAGGACAGTCCAAGGCATGTGGCAACCTTTCGAGTGCCACTTGCACATAAATGTCTTAGAGATGAGTGGTGCTTTTAGCGTTGCAAGCCCTTCATGACTCTCTTCCCACTGGGACTATTGCAATTCAGACGGACAACATGTCCATAGTGTGGTACATCAACAAACAGGGCGGAACCAGATCATACCCTTTATGTCGAGAGGCACTCAGACTTTGGCAATGGGCGATCTCTTCTCAGCGTTTTCTGATAGCAACGCACATTCCTGGGAAATCCAACGTGATTGCAGACAAGTTGAGCAGGGCAATTCTCATGCCCCACGAGTGGTCTCTGAAGAAATCAGTTCTAGAAGAAGTATTCCTAAGATGGGGCCACCCTTGCTGCGATCTTTTTGCTACTCCCCAAAACAGCAAGTGTCACGACTTCTTCACTCTCTTCCCATTACCAGACCATCCCACCAGAGACGCTCTAGTCCACGATTGGCCCCGGGGACTTCTATATGCCTTTCCCCCTTTTCCACTGATATCTCGACTAATTCAAAAAGCCATCGCTTTGAGAGTGACAATGATCCTCATTGCCCCTTACTGGCCTCGACAAATATGGTTTCCGTTTCTTCATCGTTACCTTTTGGAGCAGCCTTGGCATCTGGACCCAGTACCAGATCTGTTAACCCACCAATCAGGGCAGCTGCACCAATCTCTGCATTCTCTAAACCTCACAGTGTGGTTTCTCCGATTCCAACCTTAGCCAGGCTTCCCTCAATATCTCGCTCGGTCCGAGATATCTTGATAGCCTCTCATAAATCTTCTACCCGGAAGATTTATAGTAGCAAATGGAAACGCTTCCCTTTTTGGGCAACATCAAAAACCATAAATCCCTTTACTGCACCTATCCAGTCTATTCTAGACTTTCTAGCAGAGCTCTTTCATTTAGGATCTTCTGCATCTACCATTAGAGTTCAACTGGCTGCCATATCCAATTTTCATGTAGGTGTCTCGGAGTCTAGCATCATGGCTCACAAACTCTGTAAAGCCTTTTTAAGGGGTGTATTTCTTCTCAAATCTCCAATCAAAGATCCCCCGCCTCAATGGGATTTGAACTTGGTTCTGGCATCCTTAATCCTTCCCCCCTTCGAACCGGCGGCTTCATGTTCTTTGAAGTTGCTTTCCTGAAGACACTTTTTCTGGTAGCTATAACTTCAGCGAGAAGGGTATCTGAACTCCATGCTCTGTGCAGTCGTCCTCCTTACTTAGTGTTTCACAAAGATAGGGTATCCCTCCATACTAATCCATCCTTTTTACCTAAGGTTTCCTCTCAAGCAAACCTAAACCAAATTATTGATCTCCCCGTCTTTTTCCCTAACTATTCAAACAGGTTGGAACAAAAGCTACATTTTCTGGATGTTCATCGCCAACTAAGATATTACTTGGACAGGACTAAACAATTCAGGAAATCTGATCAACTGTTTGTCATATGCGGAAGGGAAATTGGGCCTTCCTGTTACCAAAGTATCCCTCTCTAGATGGCTCACCTCTACAATTACCTTCATCTATGAGATCAGACATCAAAAACTACTTTCAAGACTAGAGCTCATTCAACTAGGGCATTAGCTACATCTGTAGCTTTTCAGGATAGGCTGCCAGTAGATTCCATTTGTGCAGCAGCCACCTGGGCTTCTCCTCATACCTTCATTTCACATTACAAATTGGACATGGTCTCCAGAAACCGTGCCAACTTTGGTTCCACTGTTCTCAAGAGTCTGTTCCGATAGGCCACCCAGGATAAGGTGCTAGGGAAGCGGTCCCATCCAACAAGAATGAAGGCGAGATAGACAACTTAACATTAAGAAGTTATGTACCTACCATAACGTTCCATGTTAGTTGTCTTCTTCTCGCCTTCTTTCTTAAGGCCCCACCCTCCTTCCCCCAAGCCTGGACAGACCGATAGGAATTCAGTTTGTGATCTTCCTCTGGAAGTCGTCATTCCCACACGTTCTTCCACCTCCTTTTCTCCTTTCTTAGGTCTGCGATACCTTTCACGCAGGTTGTTATTGAGATGGGTTTCCCTTCTCCATTCTATGGAGACTAGAGTTGCTTGGTATAGCTATCAAACGAGATCTGAGTAGTTACCACCTAGCATTGTGGGATATAGGGGAGCCTCGAGCCGGTGGAATTAGCTCTCGAGCTTTAGTATTGGCCGAGTCGGAGCTGAGGATTAGCTCCGAACCCATCCAGCAAGAAAGAAGGCGAGAAGAAGACAACTAACATGGAACGTTATGGTAGGTACATAACTTCTTATTTCCTCCTTAGCCTGTTCTGCAGCAAAAATGTTTTTTGCAGCTTGAATCTCACACCTGCCTCTTCAAGTTCCATGATTGCTGGCATAGTTATTTCTACCTTGTGCGCAATGAATAATTACTTTCCACAAACACACTGCAGTTGCAGAAGGTCTCAGGTTTTTGGAGTGTGCTTGCTTCTAGTCCACCCCCCCCCATTCTTTTTTTGGAACAGCTCTTCAGAACCCTCATACTCAGCTAGCCTATTCTTCATTTCAGACCGATTTTTGCAGTTTTATCATTTCATGTAAATGATTAAAGCTGCTTCAAATTTTCTAGCCTTTTATTTGGTATATTCTTTAAAGAATGAGCATCATTCTCAGTGCCTCAGTAGCATATGGGTTTTGTGCTTGCATAAAACCATACTAGCAGCTTTCAGGAGCTCAGTATTCCCTCCTCTGACTCCCTATGATAGGGATTGACAAAGCCCTTCCCAGTAGGGAAAGTGTAACCATTATCACAGGAAGTCAGTTCAGTATTGGTGCCAGCTGCAGTAATTACACATTTGCATCCTCTCAGCAGCATACCTTGGTGTTTGTTTCCAGACTCTAAGATCCCTATGAGGATCTTCTCTTCCTCTATTTGCTTTTGATTTGTTTGTTTAAACTCATATACATTTGTTTAGCTTTTTAGGTCAATATACTTGCTAATTACTATTGCTTTTAATTCCTCTGGGAATGCTAACTTCTGTGTTTGTGCACTTTATACTGCTTTTAAGCAGTTGTGTTTTTTTTTTTTTAACTTGTACGTGACTTGCACTAGGGAAATTTAAGTCATGTGGTATCATTTGAACACTGAAATGCTTCATATAGATAGAGCCAGAGCTTAGTCTCACTTGTTGGTCTGCTTCCTTTTGAAGTTCTGAAAGAAAAATATAATAGATACTCACTTAACATCGCTGTAACTGTTTTTGTGGTTGAATTATGATTCTACTGCAAATTGCTTTATTTGCACTTTCTGACATTTTTTTTTTATTTCTGACGACGGAATGCCTTAAGTAAATGCATATGTTTTGAAAGGTTAGCATTTGATTTAAGGCCAAATTTGATTTGACAGTATTTGGACAAGTGAATTTTACTTGTTATTTTAACTGGGTTGGCTGTTCTTTACTACACCGTGCAGGTTTTAGAACAAGGCTTAGCACAATTCAAACTGTTTCTGCTATATTTTATGCAGTTTAGCCCTATTTTTCTGTGTGGGGATATACTTTATTTTCCATTGTTGCCACCCTTAGCAGTTAATAGTGTTAGTGTATTATTCTGGCTGATTTTTTTCTCTTGACTTGATGGTTCCTGATTCGGTGTCCCCCTACTCCCCAAGAAATCTGGTTGCACCTCAAAAGAAAATACTGAACAAAAGCATGCCTCAGCCTACAGGTTGTGAATCTGTTGCCTTAAGCTGCACTTCACAGACCACTTGCCTTTTCTCTTGTCAACTTCTGGTGTGAGCCTGACACCCTTTATGGTATTTGGGTTGGACGCACCATCCAGGGTTTTTCCAGGGCTTGGGTCCGATTAGCGGGAACCAAATCCTTTAGGTTCAAGAGCAGTCAGGGGTAAGAAACCCTTTTCCAGACACAATATTCTGTCCCTAAATGTTTTGTCTTCTAGTATATTTCACAGAAAAAAAGAAACCAAAAAAGACAACAAGGTTATTACCATGTATACGGCAGATGTGGTTTTGTTATCTAAAAATGCTGTACAGTCGGGTAATTTGTGAGATTGCTCCTATTCAGAATGACTATATGGCTACCTTCTCTGGACTTGTCTGTTACTGCAGATTTTGATGGCGAGACTGTTGCAAAAAATAGTGAGCACTGAGTCTGTCCATTCTGATTCTTCGGATGGTGAACAGTTTAAAAAAACCCTAGTAACTGTTTCCCTTTCTCAGATATGATAGGTTGAGAGAGGCTTTTAACTGGAAGCAAGGAGATGCACAACTTACTTTCGGAGTTTATGATCATACTGCGACAGAGATTCTAAATCTTTTGGCTGTTGCTACTTTGCCAGTTGTAAAAAATGTTATAAAATTGCAGGTAAAATCCTTTTTATTAGTGAACCAGTTCCTAAAAAGATATGAGGAAGTTCACTTTGCAGTCTGCTTACAGTTGACTCTGCTGCATCTTTGCCCACGGATCAAAAGTGCTATATGAATGAGATTGTTTCTGGTGCGACTGTGGTTTCAAGCCATGGTTTGAGAAATGTCTTGGCAGTTGCAAACAAAACTTCTTGAAATGCAGCTACATCTGTTGTGTTTAAGTATATAGTTCTTCTGAGGATTTAAAAAATTAGATTTTTAGTGCTCTTTTAAGTTCCGAATTTGTTTGGTCCTGTTGCTATACATTCTTAACAAGTGGGTTAGTAGAGTTAAATTGATGCATGGGTTATCAAGAATTTTTCATATTCTCAGGGTTCCCCTAACAAGGTGTGCAAATTCTAAGGGCAAAACAAAAAATTCCCAACCTAACAAGTCAAAAAATGGCAGGAGGATAATACTTCTGAACCAAATAAAAGGGGTACTTTATTAAAAAGGATAAATCTGCTGCTAAAGAGCAACTGCAGAACTCTCATCTCAGACTCTGATGTCCTCTCTCTCCTCAATTTTACATTTCCCCCTAGACTTTTGCTCAACCATTGTGGCCTGGCCAGCAGTAGTCTGTCAAATGGGTGCTGAGAATAATTAAGTATACTCTTGGCAGTGACAGAAAATCCTCCTCCCTTCAGGCGACTTCACCTGCCAGTCTGCACACATCTGTTCTCTCCAGTACTCCTTCACATTTTGCAAGCAGGGGTTATAGAACTAGTTCCTGCACCACAAAAAAAAAAAGTTTTTAACTCCAGATTCTTTTTGGTACCCAAAAAGGCAGTATTGCGAAGATCAGTGTTGGATTTGTCGCACCGAAGTACTTTTCTGAAAATGCTCTCCCTGCTGATGGTCTTACCCCTTCCTCCAGACCACTGTTTCATGGTGACTTTAGACCTGAATGATGCTTATCACATTCCAGTTTTTCCCAACTTAAGGACATGTCTAAGATTTGCTGTGTATGGCTCATATCAGTTTTTTGCATTACATTTTGAGCTAGGTATTACTCCAGTATTTATAAAGTGCCTGGGTCAATTGGTTGATTATTTTAGGACCCAGGCCATCCACGTTACCTTATTTTGATAACTTCCAGGTTTGTGCAGTCTTTTTCCCGGTGTTTGAAATCAATAGGCAAGATCTTAAACATTCTAGATCACTTGGGTTTCAAGCTGAACCTACAAAATGTCCGTTTCATGTCCTGTCAAACAATTGTCTTCCGGGTGTATGATTTTGAAAAAAAAAAAAAAAAAAAAAGAGTTGGTCCCAGCACCTACGTCCATTCGAGTTTCAAGTGCCAGTGCTGAAAGTTGTGAAATGAGTTAGTGATGGAGGGATCAAATTTCTGTCAGTCTAAGCCTACCCCCCCCCCCCCAAGACCCCAGTTCATTCAGTCCAGGCAGACTCTTCAGATTTTACTTGGGGAGCAGCGTCCAGGGGAGTTAGAGGTATCTGATGAAACAGGGGGGGGGTACAAGTTCACATCATCTTTGCCAGTTGGCAGTGATGGCCTGGTAGCTAGCCTTTCAGCATTGTTTGCTTCAGACCTAGTGTCCTATCAGTGCAAAACATAGTAGCAGACCCTCACAATTTGAAACTCTGCATAGGGTCTTCAAAGATTTGGTGCTGACGTGGACAACAGTGTTAACTTTTTTTTTTAATTTTTTTTTTTTTTTTATGTTCCACCTTCTTTCAAAACAGACGGAAAAATTACGTTTGAGACATCATTGCAGCCATTGTACCCTTGGTCGGATTTTTTTTTTCATTTCCACCTTTTCTACTGATACCAAAGGTGTATTGAAGATACAGAAAGAATTACCAGAGATCATTTTGGTGACCACCTTTTGGCCCAGGCAGTTGTTTTTCTTCTAATGGAATTGACCAAGGGCAATTTCCACAAACTTCTCACACACTGGTTCTGCTGTTACTGTGTAAGGAACGACTAGTGCACCCTGTCATAGAGCAATTACAACCGACATAGGCAGCCTGGATGATTATATCTTGATACCTTTTAGGCACTTTTTCCCATTAGGATTTTCAGCGGGTATTGTAGGTGTCAAACCTGCAACTAGAAAGTCTTATTTACAAGTGGACAAAGTTTTCCAGGTAGTGGCTAATCATGCCTCTCAACCTCTCAGTGCAAGAAATCTGGACAAAACCCAATAAAATGGGGGGACAGAGGCCCAGAAATGGGGGCATATTTTAAATAATGCTCTTATAAACTTAGAAAGTTGCTAGAATAACAGAGTTTAAGATTTTTTTGAAGGATTTGAATGAAACTCTGATGTATAACATTTAGTGACTTCATTCCACTGATCATCCCAGCAATTTGCCAGAAAACTGCAAATTTTGAGGAGCATGTCAAAAATATGAGCCGAAAATCTGGACAGTTGAGAGGTATGTGGCTAATCATTAAGAGGGCCCAGTATGGTCTCTACCCCTATGATTTTAAAATGTTTGTGTGAGCTACTCAAGGACAGTTTGACTTGTACATTTATAAAGATGCATCTTACAATCATCTCAGATTTGTTACTAGGCCATTTGCTGGGGGGGTGGGGGGGGGGCATTTCTTTGCATAGCCAAGTTATCTTGAAACAGTAAGGCTGTCCTGTATCCAAATAGGACATTGAGGGCCATGCATTTATAAGTTCCCTTTGTCCATAAGGGACAGGTGTGCTAGGCCCAGTATACATTTTCTGTTCTCCATCCACTGGTCTAGGTTGCGCTTAAATTGGGTAGTACACAAACTCAATTACACGTGAATGGGAAGTCTCTGGGACACGCATCTCTCTCTCTCCAGCATATTATGCTTAAATCAAAGAAAAAAATTCATGACCCTTGACCTTGTATTTCTGGTACTGTTTGACTTCCATATATACAGGGGATTCATAAGTGTAGCGTTTGCGAATGCCTTGTAAGCCAGGCATAGATCACTACTCTGTATTCTTTGACTGAGTAGAGGGAAAGGGGGGGGGATTTAAGACACTGCATAAGGCAGGTTTGTTTTGTCTTGTATCCTTTTTGTAAGGAATCTCTGAGGTCACTCTAGTTGCTGCATGTGCTTGGTCAGGTACATACTAAGAAGTAGCATTGTACTCTGAACTGATAAGGGCAGAGTACAGTGGCATAACCTCTTTGGACCTGGAGGATGCCATGACCTTAAAAGTTGCACAGCATAAAAGGATTTCCTCACCATTGTGTCCACATGGTAGTCTAAGGTAAGGCTACTAGCAACGTGTGTACCCAGATCCCTGAGCACTGGGTTGACTCACTGTATTAGCAACATAACTGGCTAAGATGGTTGACTTCCCAAAGGGTACAGTTTTTGCACTTTGAGTTTAAGACCATGGCTGATATACTTGTGGATCCCCCTCTTTCTTCTCTTGTGGTCAAACAGTTTATGAAAGGAGTGTTGCATTGAGACCCTTCTCTAAAGCAAATTCCTCTTTGGGATCTCAACTTTGTTCTTGAAATATTGACCTTGTATCCTTTTGATCAGCTTTTCAGGCTGGTTTAAAATGTATCACTTGGAAAACTGAGTATTGATCTGACATCTATAAGGTGAGTCTCTGAGCTTCAAGCTGTTAACCTTATCTGATTTCCACAAGGACAGGGTTTTTATGCACTAATCCATCTTTCATGCCAAAAGTTGTTAATGAAGTTAGCCTGCATCAAGCCATCAATCTCAGAGTTCACCTCCAGAACTTAAAAACAAGGGAGAGAAGATTATGCATCCCTTGGATATGCACAGGCAGCTTGGGTACCACCTTGACCGAACTTGGCCCTTTACAAAAGCTGAGCAGCTGTTTTCCTGTTCTAGGGCTTAGAAGGGTCAAACCTGTCTCTAAGCAAACGAATGCTCTTTGGTTGTCTGTGATTTGATATTTTTTTTTTTTTTTTTTTTTTTTTTTTTGGTTACTCTTACCAGGATATATTTATTCCAGCAAGGTCAAAGTATATTCCACCAGAGCTTTAGCCTCTCTGGTGGTATATATGGAAGGAATGGACCCTAGAAGCAGTCTAGAAGCAACAAACCTGGTCATCTTTTCATACCCGTACAAAAGGCTAAAGTCTGGAATATTTCTCGAGTTCCAGAGCAAGCTTTGAGGACTTCTTATTGGCATTAATGTCCTTGTCAGCTGTCCACCCCCCAGCGCACACAATATTTTTGATTCTAATCCTATATAGATCTAGTACCACCTTTGCTAGTCTCAGTCATTATCATATAATGCTTATAATTATGGTTCAAGATTGATAAAGGTCTGCAGGAGGACAACGGTGGACCCTTCCCATTATGAATAACCACAATTACTGCCTCCTTCCAAATATCTGGCAGGCTAGCACAATCCAATATCTTGAACATTTTGATCCAGTACTTCCCAGATCCTGTACTTATATTGGTATGCCATCAGTTCCTGGTACATTTTTTTTTTTCATTTAACTTGTAGTACCTCTTATTTTCCTCTCTTATAGCTATCAAACTTCCCTTTTTTCAGCTAGTCTATCTTGGCAGCTGTACTTCCCTCCAGTTCCTGGCTTGTGCTTCTCCCACTTCCTTTAGATGTCTCCTCTTCATATGATAGTGTAGCTCCAGTGTGTGTGTGTGTATTCTTAAGAAGCTATCCAAGGGCTTGCACAAATGTATAAATACTGAGCATGTGCGAGCCTGACTGCCATTTTGTAGTAAGCTGTTGAGATATAAGCATGTCTATATACAAGGTCTGTCTGTTAACCAGTTTGTATTTTATGATGCTGCTATTCATCCAAATCTATGTATTAAAGCATCTAAATGAAATACTCGACCTAGTCATCTATATTAGAGACGCGCAACATGGTGTCAGAATGGGATCCAGATTCTTCAGTTCATATCCGAGAGGCATCTGCTTGGAGCTGGAGGAATATAAAGGAGTGCATCGTCCCTACTACTTGTGTACTTCGCAAAACGGGTCAGAAACGAATTTCCGGTATCAAAACTTGCTCAGCGCTATTTCTTTGCAAAATATGAAACGAAGTCTGCAGAACATTCTAAATGATATTCGCATAAACTGATATGTTCGATATTGATAAAATACTCTAATTACTATGGAAAATGTTTGAAATAATGTCTGAATTGCATAAAACTAATAAAATAAGAGGAAATTACCACTTTTTCAATATGAGCTTAGTAAATTTGTATTTTTTGTATTAAGCAAAGATGTTAGAGTTATCAGAAGTGCGTAAAGTGTTTGCATGTTTGTGCAGTATTACAGTAAAGTTTTTTCACGGAATACAGCCATTGCAGAGCATATTTTGCAAAGTAAAGCATTTCAGAGTTTATTGTGCATTTGAATTTTCTTACAAGCTCACAGAACAGTTTGTACATAAATATAAGAGCCAAGGATGGCGCATTGGTGCAGCGGTAGTGTTGTCGCCTCACAGCAAGACATTCTCCTGTTTGATTCTTGTCTGGGGTGCCTTCTGTGCGGAGTCTGCTTGTCCTTCCTGCGTTCATGTGGGTGCTTTGGTTTCCTCCCACATTACAAAGACATGCATCTGGAGCATTTCTCCCCGGGCCTCTGCTGAAAATTGGCTTTGTTCAAAGTCAGACTTTCCCGGTTAACAAATGTTAGTTAAATATTTTCAGTGTGTTTGTACATATGTTCTGGGCATGGCAGACCGATTCAGGAAACCCGCTACACTTGTGTTTGACAGTTTTGAAAGTAACATTACAGAGAACTGGAGAGTGTTTGAGCAAGAGTACGGCATTTTCATACAGGCTGCATTTTATGATAAAGATGACCTACAAAGGGATTTATTCTGCTTAATTTAGCTGAGTCATAAGCCATACAAAGGGAATGTTCATTTGTGTATGCACCAGCTGTCTATGCAGGAGAGGTGGGGGGAACTGTCATATTGTTGTACAGGCTGAGTCAAGGGAGGACCCTGAGTACTTAAAACGTAAATTTAGAGAAATGTGTAGCCCCCCCCAACACACAAATGTTACAATGGAAAGGCACTTATTTTACACAAGGGATCAAAGCCTGGTGAAACTTTTACAGCATATATAACTGACTTGAGAAACAAGGATAAAACGTGCAGATTTGGTGATTTAAGGGATGAGTTGATAAGTGGTTGTAAAGATGATGTGAGAAAGATTTTGCTTTGTGACAGTGGTTTAACTTTGAATAAGGCCATTGAGATTTGTCAGATATACAAGCTCATTGAAAAGAACACAAATGTGCTTACAAATGAGAACGGCTCTAGAAGTCACAGTGACAGAGCTCCTGTTGATAATATGCCGCACGTGGTTAAAAGAAACGGGCCCAAGCACATGGCAGCAACTGTAGCCCCTGAAGCACTCACTGGTAAACCCCACAGCTTTCCAGCAAATTCCAGAGTTCACGTGGTCCCTGAAGTATGAGTGTGTCAGCAAACTCAAAGCATGGGCCCCAACCCAGTTTCATTGCCAGTTGTCATAATTGTGGTGGAAATCTTTAATCTAAAAGGGAGAAGTGTTTAGCTTTTGGTCAGCAATGCCACAGATGCAATAAATGGAATAATTTCAAAAGGTTTTGTAGATCAAAATGCCCACATCCTTTTATTAAAAGGGAACATTTCAAGAAACGAGTCTATCAATTAGAAAGCTGCAGCCCTACTCTGTTAATGGTGTGTCAGTGCTTTATTTAATGGTCAGTCAATGCAGTAAATTTAAGGGGAAAGAATGAAATATTTTGTACTGTTCAGATAAATAGGAAACCCATAGCGCTCAAAGTTGTCGTAGGTTCCAAGTGCAGTGTTATGTCAGCAGAAACATTTGCTAGAGTTTGTCATGGTGAAAGGCTTGATGTGGCAAGAAGCGTTTAACTTATTTATGGTGGTGAAGAAATTCAGACTCAAGGCTCAGTAGTGCTTTCATGTTACTCTACTGGATGAAGCTACAACTTATTTTGTGGTCGAGGCATGTCCAGTCATTATTAGGGCTCAGAGATGGTTTGAAAGTGGGACTATAATTTAATAAGGAAGTCCACCAAGTTAGCCTGAAAGACCACTACTCTAATTTTGCCCAGTACATTTTTACCTATGCTAATATTTTTGAAGACAAACTAGGGCAGCTTCCAGTTGTGTACTCCATGAAGTTGGACCCAGATGTCAGTCCATTATCGGGCCAGCACGGAGGCTTCCAATAGCCATGCAGGACAGTGTCAAAGTAGTTAAATAAAATGGTGCGACAAGGTGTGATTTGTCCAGTTGCAACTCCAACTGAATGGGTATCTTCCATGGTGGTAGCTCATAAGAAAAGCTCAGATGACATCAGGCTTATGTATTGATCCATGAGATTTGAACAAAGCACTAATAAGACGTCATACAATATGCAAAGTAGAAGTTGCAACCTTGAAGCCAAATGCCACTGTTTTTTGTCTTGGATGCAGAGAGTTCATTTTGGCAAATTCAGCTTGACAAAAAATACTCATTGCTCGCTACTTTCAGTATTCCATTTGGCAGGTACAGATTTTTGAGAATGCCATTTGGGATAAATTCTGCAAGTGAAGTGTTTCAATGTGCAATGGAGCAACTTTTTTGGGGTATCCTTGTGCTATTATAGTAGACCTACTAGTAGAAGGTAATGGTAAAGGTGAGTATGACAGAAACCTCTGAAACGTTCTGGAAAGAGCACGTCAAGTGAATCTTAAGATCAACCCACAGAAATGCAAGTTCAGACTACAAGAGGTTACTTAAGTTGGTCATTTATTTACTAGCTCAGATCTACGACCAGACTCTTCAAAGCAAATAGCCATTCTGGAGATGTCCGCTCCAGACAATGTTCAAGCCCTGCAACATTTTCTTGGCATGTTTAACTACATCTGTAAGTTCATTCCAGGCTTCAGCTGACATGTAAAAATGTTTCTTGGTCTTGGTTAGAGCAACACCAAAGAGCATTTGATGCCCTGAAACAGAGAATTGCTAGTTCACCAGCTCTCAAGATACTGTGATGTTCCCAAGCCAGTTACTCTTTCATGTGATGCTTTGAAATGTGGTCTTGGTGCAGTCGTTCTTCAGGAGGAACAACCTGTTGCCTATGCATCAAGAACTCTTACCCAAACTGAAAAGCAGTATGCTCAGAGCTTTTGGCAATTGTTTTGCATGTTCAGAGTTCCATGATTAGGTTTATAGTAAGACCTTTCCAGATCGAAACAGACACCAACCTCTAGTCACTATCTTGAGAAAGCCTATGCATTCCACTCCTACCAGATTGCAACAGATGATGCTGAGATTGCAAAAGTATAATTTCAATCTTGTCTACAAGAAAAGCAAACTATTTTGCTGATATATTATTCAGATCACCCAGAAGAGCCATGATTTTGAAGTCATGGAAGTGAGAAATTTTTCTTCCACGTCTTGAGCTGAGATCACACAGCCACAGATCCAGTTTTACAGAGGCTTAACCACTTTATCAATCAAGGATGGCTGTCAGACCAATCTAGTTTACTTCAGGGCGTGCAACCTTATTTTTCATAGAGATGAGATTGTCTGACAAAGGTATAATTATGAAAAGTCTAAAAATAATTGTTCCAAAGTCCTTGCAACAAGAATGCATTACTGTCTTGCATTGTGGTCACCCAGGAACCGACTCTACCAAAAGGACGAGAGTAGTAGTTTGGCCTTTTACGTCACAAGACATTGAGAGAGTACTTTTATCTTGTTCTGTGTGTAATGGTACAAAGCCACATCAACAGGGGCAGCTATTTCAGCTAAATTAGATTCCAGGATTACCATGGAGGAGTCCGCACAAAGTTATTTCAAACAATGGCATGCAGTTTACAACCCAGCATTTAAAAAAAAATTTGCTGAAGAATGAGACTTTATTCATGTTACGAGTAGCCCAGAATACCTGCAGTCAAATGGATTGGCAGAAATTGCAGTGCAAAGTAGTTACTAGAGAAATCAGAACAAGATAATAGTGATGTTTTCCTGAATGTCTTGAATCTCAAGCATTCCTTATGATAAACATTTTGGTTCACCTGCTCAGAGGCTTCTGTTGAGACAAATCAGAACCACATTACCAATCAATAGTCAATAACTGGTTCCATGTGTTAAGAACGACAGGTCAGTGAAACAATCTGTTGAAGCGTTTAGCCCAGAAGTCCTACTACTATAAGACCATCAAACCACTCAGTCTATTATGAGAAGTGGTAAGGATGCAAACGTCCAAAGGTTATGATTGAATTGGTGGTGTGAAAAGTATTTTTCCAGAGCTGAGATCATACATTGTGAAATCACAAGGAGTAGAGTTTAGGCGGAATCAGAAACGTACAAGACCAGTGTCCTAGCATGTACCACAGCACATAGCCTGTGAGAAAGACCATCTCAGCGTGAGTTGTCCAGTGTTCCAATTCCAGAGGAAGTTCGAAGATATCCCCTTTTCTGTGATGAATCCAGAAGTTCCTGATGAGAGTTGTTCACAGAAGATTGTCCCTGTTGCTAAAATTTAGTCCAGACACTTGTGTTACCAGATAGGGTTGTATTTCAAGACCATGTAATAGATGCAGTGCAACTCGGGCAGGAACATTAGAATGTGTATAATAATGCTTGCCTATCTCTAATGTTTGTTTTACCAAGGACAATCTTTTTAAGAGGGTAGATGTAGATCAGTGTGTGTATATATCTTTAAGAAGCTATCTAAGGGCTTGCACAAGCGTGTAAATACTGAGCACGTGCGACCCTGACTGCCATTTTGTAATAAGCTGTTGAGATGTAAACGTGTCTGTATACAAGTTCTGTTTAATCAATTTGTTTGTATTTCATGATGCTGCTATCCATCCTGATTTTATGTATTAAAGCATTTAAACAAAATACTCCACCTGCTTGTCATCTGTTAGAGATGAGTGGCAGTGCAGTGAACCTTTCTCTTGCTTGTTTTGTCATCTTGAGAAAATCCCAATTGTACCGCCTTGTTTTTGTTTTACATTTGTTTACCGGGATAGTCCAACTGTACACACGTCCATTTACAGCGGAGGCCCGGAGAGAAAAGCTCCACATTCAGTACAGAAAAAACAAATAGTTGTACATATAACAATAAGATCATCTGTACAGAAGAAAAAAATTGGACAGTAGATAAAAATAAAACTTTCTGTAGAAACAATTTGACACTAGATAAACATATAACCGACTATAGAGACAAAGCAAACATATAGAAATCAACTACTGAATGTTTAATATGAGCTAGTATAAATGTAAACTTCAGCAGAAAAGAAAAACTCTTGATACTGTAGGATATTTACAGTAGGTATAATTGGAAAATGAAGCTGTCTGGGGTGGTAGAAACAGTGAGGTTAGGTAATGCATGGACATAGCCAGGAATTCATTAGGTGCGATTTAAGTGAGTTTTTGAATAGAGTGGTAGTGGAGGCAGAAGTTAAGGTGGGGTTATTCCACGATTTAGCTGTGTTATGGGAGAATAGTGCTTTACCTGCAGTGTTTGCTATAGAGATGCTTAGGAGTGATTTTTTCAGTGGAGGGAAGGGGATGATTTTATTTGTAGAGCATGAGGAGGTGACTTAAAGTGCTGGGGTTCTGTCAGGGTGTCTCACAATATTGTGGGCAATGATTAGTTGGTAATTGAGTAGTTGGGGAAATTCTAGCCATTGTAGTTTCCTTAGCGCTTGACAGTGATGGATTCTGAAGGTGGAGTTTAGTGAACTTGGCAATTTTGTTGTAACTTGTCTCAAGTCTAGCAAGATCATGTTTTCTGATATGAGTAAGGATTGGTGCTGCATACATTAGAGTGGACAATAGATGGGTTTGGGCTAGGGAGATTCTCGCTTGTTTTGAGAGAGAGTTTTTGTATGTATAATCCCATTTTTATAAACTTTTTTGATGGTTTGTGAAATGTGGACATCAAAGTGTAGGTTTTTCAGTTTCTACACCCAGCTGTTTGGTGTGATCAGAGGTGGTAATAGTACCATTTTTGGAAGTGATTGAAAAGGATAGAGGGGTAGGTATAGATTTGTTGGGGGGTGAAAACCATTTTTGTCCTTTTGGGGTTTATGATAAGTTGCATCTGAGTAATCCAACTTTCCACTGAGCTAAAAAAAATCCTGAGTGAGCCGTAATGTGGTAAGTGAGGGTGCAGAGCAGATAAGAGTCAAATTATCTGTGTACTGTATGAGTGTAGCAGGCTGGGTGGAGGTATGAAGATTTAGTGAATATCGAGAACAGAAGAGGGCCTAATATTGAGTGTTGTGGTACACATATGGTTGTTGGAAGTAGAGGAGAATAGTGTACCTTGCCATTGGACAGACTGCTGCATTATCTGACAGATAACTTTTAAACCAGGCAAAGGCAAGAGAGGCAAGGGAGTTTAGGAGTAGGGAATGTGCGACCATGTCAAATGCTTTTGAGGGGTCTAAGAATATAGCAGATACAAAGTTGTTTGTGCTGGTTTACCAAGTTAGTAAAAGAGAGAAGCCGTGGTTGTGCTATGGTGTTGCCAGAAGCCATTTTGTGTGGAGGAGAGAAGTTTGTGAGAGTTCAGGAATTTTATTACTTGACAGTAGATGCATTTTTCAAGTAGTTTGAATAAGGGGGATAAAATGGCAATTGGATGCTAATTCGATAAATCGTAAGAATTGCCACCTTTTTGAAGAAGAATAATATATGGTACTTTCCATAGTTGAGGAATATAGGCTTCCTGTATGGCGCGATTGATAAGGATGGACATGAGGTAAAATATGGATTCAACAGCTACTTTTAGGAAATTTTCAGGGAGATTGTCTGCAGTAAGGGTGGTAGGTTTCAGTTTTAGGAGTTAATAGTCTAGGTAGGAACAGATGAGAGAGTAAAGGAGAGTATGTTATCGGGGTATTTTGTTGGGATATCTGAAAGTTTGTTTTTTGGATAGTTGGGTGGATATGGTTCAGATAGCCTCCCAATTTAAACACTTTACAGAACCTATGTCCTTTGTATTGTTGGTGGAGGGAGTTGGAGTGATGGTTTTTCCTGGTTTTAAAGAGTTGATGGCATGCATTATGTCTAAGGCTTGTAGTCGGAGCCTTTGTTGCTTGGTGTGTTAGTAAAATATTTGTGTTCTAATTGTATTCCCTTCCTTAATGTGTTTTAATCCTCCTGTTAATCTCTCGCTCCCTTTCTAGCACAGTCTTCCGCTGTGCCTGACCTGTCCTACAGTCATTTTTATTTATCCTTCATCTCACACAGCAGAATTTTTCTTTGTCTGGAAATGCATTTTTTTGCTGTATCCAGTCCCATAGGTTGGTATGTATTTTTTCCCACACTTCTGTGCCATCTGTCCCCCTCCTCTCTATCAAATCTATCATTTGTTTCTTTATTGGGAAGGGTATATGCCAAGAATCACCACTGTAAGAGTATGAGTGGAGAACTAAGTCTAACTATAATACCATCTAAAACATGGTTGGAAATCCATAAGAGATCACAATCCAGTTTAAGTTCTTTTTATTTGTCCTCCTATGTTAGAGTAGTCTCAGTCCGATCTTGACAAGGAATTGAGCCTGAACAAGTAAAAGTTATACCCAGATCCTTCTCCCCGACTGTTTCCAGGCATTTACTCAACCCATTTCCTACATGTACCTATCTAAGTTTTTGCCCTCTCCTAGCACCCTGTGCCTTCTGAGCCTTATCTGTGCATTTCATTTGCTACCGATGATCAAGTCCCTAACACAAGCTCCATTTCTTCTTTTAAATAAAATTCTTGTTATACAGCTTGTATAATGCCAGAATCTGTTTGGGATGGGAAGTATACTGACATTTTCTGACCTAGTTTCCCTTTTATCCTTGCAATTGCTGTTCCTTTTTATCTTCTTTTCATCCACTACCAAGTCAGTTTCTTTAATAAATTAACTGTTCATCATCTCTTGTTACTATCCTAGTGGGCTCCAGCCACTAGGGAGTACCCTTGTCTGTTCATAAATGTTAAGTTCCTCACTCCTGAAATGTATGTTTTTCGGCAGCAAAGTGGTAGCCACCTCTTTTCATCAGTCATGTGACCTTCTCGCACACTGTACTGCAAGTGTCAGTCCACTGACATTCCAGTGTACTGTTCCAAGATTAGTCTCATTTCATCA
Source organism: Protopterus annectens (assembly GCF_019279795.1). Lineage (NCBI taxonomy): Eukaryota > Metazoa > Chordata > Ceratodontiformes > Protopteridae > Protopterus > Protopterus annectens. The sequence continues at coordinate 667,167,292 of NC_056745.1, forward strand.
GAATTTTACTTAGGTTCATAGTTGTGTACTAGGCTAATGACCACAAGGTCCTTTTTAAGCCTAGCCATGTATCCCAAATCTCTGACAAGTTGTGGTATCTTGGATAAGTTTTAGCAAGGACTTGGGAGGTGAAGCATTTACTAGCAGGGGTATGGGAGATGAACCATTTTATAGGCTACCTGTGTCTAATCATTAGAGATGCAAGTGCCAAACCAGGGAAGAGCTCCCTGATGCCCTTCTGTTCAGTGTTGCAGTATTGTTTACTTATGGGTTGTATTCCTCCCAAATGACCCAACGTCCGGCCTGTATACAAAAGCTTAGAACCACTGCCTGTACGTGGGACATCTCATGCAGACACGGACGTCAGCCATAAAAGGGACTACCGCATATACCATCTTCAGAACTTTTTTGCTGCCATTCAGAAAGGTTGACTCGTATGTTCAGTTTACCATTGGATCCCATTGGTTCATCTTAAAGCTTCAGATAAGTACCCCATAGGGGATTTAATATATTGCTACTGACTTTTGTTTTGTTACGGTCATCCAGGAAGTGCAAGTGTAGGTGTGGGAGGCAAATTCCACATAGTTACAAGCTGTGGTTGCTTTGCTTAGGGCCTACTCAGGACCACTGGTCCTGTTCTGTTTGTCAGACCTTTGGTCACAAAACTTTGCCCAGTTGTGTCTGCTTTGAATTTATACTTAGAAAACCAAAGACTTAAAAGCCTGGGTAAGGATACTATGGAGGGCTTTGCAAGTACTTTAGCCATCTGTAAAGAGGAAGGTTAGAAAGGCTAGGCCTAAATACTCTCTAGCTGTGCCTGCTTCCTTTGACGTACCCCTTGAGATTGATGAAAACCCGGTGGTACGATCAGAGGTAGGGTCCGCTCCCTCTGCTGGTACCGGGATGGAAGCCATTTCAAGTGTGGATCTCATCACGTCCTAGGCTATGCAGAAGTCTGGTTCGGACTACTTGGGGGAACCATGGCTAGTGACTGCAGAAGACTCCGGGAACTGCTCCAGCTTCCTTGTCCAAACAGTTACTGGAGGTTAGACTTAAGTCTGCTTTTTCTCAACAGGAAAAGCCTGTGAAGAAGCTAGGCATGTTCCTGCTCCTCCTACTCCTGCACCAGATTGGGGAAGTTTTTTTGCAGGCCATAAGGCCCTGATGGCTTTGAGGCTAGCTGCTTCACCTTCACCCATAGCGAGCCCAACCTTTGCTGCTGCTTCACTGCAGCCATCCAGGGTCCAAGGCCTTATTTCTGGTCAGCCTGCAGAACTTTAAATTAATGATACAGATTCTGAGGTATCTATATCTGTTGACTCTCTATCTTACTCCATTCCAAATTCCCTCTCCTTGGGAATATGCTTCCCCAGAGGAGGAGTCTAATGGGGAGATTCTCCCATGGAAGAGTTTTCCTTTGGGGGAAACTATTAATAAAATGAGGGAGTTTTTCAAGTGTGATTCTTTTCAAATCTCTGAAGAACAGAATAGATATGAACTTCTACAGGTGGAGGTCCCTGCACCCTCAGCAGTCCCACCAGTTCTGACAGCATTTAGATGTTTCAAAGGCTACATCTAAGACCCCTTACACAGAGACCTGACCATTTCTATAAGGTCCCTAAGAATTGCAAATTTCTTTAAATGCCCCTCAGCTCATTATGCTGTGGTTTCCATTACCTCAGATAAGTCCACACAGTTATCACCTTCTACCAGGTTACTCCCTTCTGATAAAGAAAGTAAAATTTTTGAAAGGTTGGGAAGATGGTATATACCTCTTCTACCTTGGTTATCAGGTGAATTAAGTATCAGACACACATGTCCAGGTATGCTCTAGCTTTGCTTACTCAGGCCACTCAGACTTTCCTCAATGCCAGATTCAGATGCTAAATCTCAGGTCCTTACTCTCCTATCCTCCTCCTCTCTGGTAGCTAGACAGTCTATCAAGTGTAATTATGATGCAGTGGAGGCTTCTGCCAGAGCATCAGGTTCTGCTTCTGTTCTAAGAAGACATTCCTGGCTGCGACAATTCCTCACTATTTGGAAAAGCAGCTGCAGACTTGTTTGTCAATGCAGGAAAAAGGTAAGTAACTCTAGGGTTTGAAACACCTTCTGGTTTCACTAGTTCCAAAACTTCTTAGAAATTTCCTGGCCAAGACTTCCTTTGTTAGGAAACCTGCTCATTCCTCCAGTCCTGTTCCTTCTGGAACTAGACCCTGCAAGCCTTCCAAGAGGCAACCACAGGCTAAGACTGTCACTCCTACAGCTGCTGCTGTGGCCCCTCCTCGGCAGCCCTTTCAGCCAAGACAAAAGTCCTCTGTGATGCCTTGCACCCTCTTCATACCCCTCTGTCCCTTCGCTTCCCCCTCTCCCTACCAGCTTGGATGGAGATCACCCAGGACTCCTGGGTGATTTTAATCTAAAACAGATACTATGACTTGGAAGATCCTTCCACCCTGGAGGAAATTCCTCAGCCTCCCTCCAGTCAACTGTATTGATTTCCCTTGATTCTGGATCCTTTCCAGACAAGGCACCATTAAGTCTGTCCAAGATCAGCAGGGAAGGGTTTTTTACTTTAGGATGTTTCTAGTTCCGAAGAAAGATGGCCCTTGGAGGCCTGTCTTAGATCATTCCCTATTAAACACTTCTAGGTGGTGCTTTCCTTCAGAATGCTATCCCGAACTGCTATTTTGCCCCTGGTCCCCCCTCAGGCTTTCTTAGCTTCTCTGGATCTCAAGGATGCAGACCTGCATATCCCCATGCACCCCCTCTTCAGAAAATGCTTGTGCTTCTTGGTGGGTTCTTTGCACTTTGTTTACTGCCTTGGCCTTTGGTCTTTCTACTGCTCCAAGAGTATTCACAAAGTGCCTAGCTCCAGCCATTGCATATGTAAGGCTGAAAGGAATTAGTTTACCCATATTTAGACAATCTGCTGTATCTGGCCAGCAGCCCAGACACCTTAAATCAACATTTGAACTAAGCCATTCCCTTTCTGCAGGCACTGGGTTTTACAGTAAATCTCAACGTCCTATCTCACACCAAGTTAGGGTATTGTATTCCTGGGGTACAGGTTTCGCACAGATTTGATGGTCTTTCTCCCTGTGGAGAGAACCTATCTCAGGGCATTCATGGAGGCTCCTCTGCCTCTTCCATCAAGGCCAGGGAGTTTCCGAGACTCCTGGGGTTTATGGATTCCACTACTGCTATGCTGCCCTTTGCAAAGCTAAACATGAGAAAGTTCCAATGGTTTCTCAAGACAGTTTGGTCTCAACATGCTCCTCCTTCAGATGTCATGATTCCCCTTCTTCCCTGCTTGAAAGCAGAGTTAAATTGGTGGATGCAGCAGCTCAATCAGAACCATGGCCTTCTTCTACGGGTTCCTCAACCAGCTTAGCAATTCTTCACATACTCCCACAGACTTGAGGTGGGGCACATCCTTTGCTTCCAGGAAAGTCCAGGGCCTTTGGTCCTATTCTCAAAGGAAGGAACATAACATCACAGAAATGAGAGCTTTAATTTTAGCCTTGCAGATCTTTCACACACTATTACTGCCAGGATCACTACAGATCCTCAGACAATACCACAGTCCTTTGGTACATAAGCAAGTGTGTGTGTGGGGGACCACATTTTATCTCCTCTCTCATGTGGCCATCAAAGCTTGGGAATTTGCTGCCTTATACAAAGTAACGCTGCATGCCGTGTACCTTTCTTCAGCTCAGAACTCTGTGGCACATGCATTAAGCAGGTCCATGACACACTCATGAGTGGATGCTCCACAGATGTGTTCATGGACCTATTTCACTGGTGGGGTACTCCAGAACTGGACCTGTTAGCCTCCCCTATGAACAGACAACTTCCTCGCTTCTGTGCCAGGGTCCCTCATCCTCAAGTGTGGAAAGTGGACACCCTCTCACTGTCATGGAATGGGGAGGTTCCTGTATGCATCCCCCCTTAATTCAGAAAGTCCTGTTGAAAATTCTACAGGACAAACCAAAAATCTTCAGTGACTCCCTTTTGGCCAAGACAGCACCAGTTCCCTCCCCTTCTGCAGTTAGCCAAGGGTCATCACAACAAGTTACCTTACCCGGATGGACCTTCTCACTCAGGACAAGGGATCATTGATCCACCCATGTTTGCTAACTCTATAGCTGACTCTGTGGGTGATCAACTTTTGATCCCTTTCAGGTACCTGTTCTCTAAGGACATCCTAAGGGTTTTGCAGGAGGCTAGGAAACCCACTATTAGAAAAACTTGTATTTTCAAGTGGAGAAGATTTTCCATTTGGTGCCAAAAAAAGAAAGGGGATCCCTTTGTTGGTGACATTCCACTAGTGCTTTCCTACCTGTGAGTTACTCAACACTGGCCTTTCTTAGTCTAAGTTCAAGTGTTCTACCTTGTCTGCCTGCTTGCCTTTGACCCCTCCTCTACCTTCCAGGCTGGAAATTAAGCTTTTTCTAAAGGGTGTGTTACACTTAAGACCCCCCCCCCCAGGAAATTAGTTCATCTTCTTGGGATCACAGTTAAGTACTGGAAAAAAATTACCCTGGACCCTTTTGAACCGCATTGTCTGTTTTCCTAAAGTTTTGCACATGGAAAATGGCACTTTTGGTAGCCTTAACCTCTGCCCCAAGTGTTTCTGAAATTCAGGCATTAATTGGTTTGCCTCCTTTTCTGCTCTTCCACAAGGACAGGGTATCCTTGAGAACTAATCCTTCCTTAATGCCAGAAGTTGTGAATGAATTGTCCCTTAATCAATCCATTCAGTTGCCTGGCTTCTTCCCTTCACATCTTTCGTCTAGTGAGAGGATTTTACACACCTTAGACGTGCATAGACAACTCGGATTTTACCTTGACAAAACAGTCTATCAGGAAGTCTAACCAACTTTGTGTCATTTCATCCCAGGGCTCTGGGCTTGCCTGTGTCCAAACATACTATCCACATGGATTTCTAAGGCTATTACATTTTGCTATGAATTTCGTGGAAAATCCTTATCAGCATCTGTTAAGGCACATTCCACTAGGTCAGCTGCATCCTCATGGCCCTTTAAGTGCCTAGATGCCCATTCCATCTTGGAAGCAGCCACCTTGGTCATCTGTTCACGCCTTCACAAAACATTGCAAATTGGACACTGTTTCCAGAGCAGGATTTGCTAGGCCAATTCTGCATGGATTCTTCAAAAATGCTTCCCGTTTCCCCTTCCCTATCCTCTCTGGGTTCCCTTTTTAGCTCTGGCACTCTACCATGTGTAAAAAATTCTGCAACATTGAATAGAAGGACATAGAATAGTTTTGTAAAATCTTACCGTAACCATAGATGTCTTTCTCTATGTTGCAGTAGTCTATCCCGCTCGCCTTCTCCCTACAGCTTGCTCTTTCCTAGGTTGAGCCACCAAGGCTCCCTGGGGGGTTCCTCTTGGGGCTTTCTAATTCTGAAGATGGTACATTTGGATGTCCCTTTTTATGGCAGACATCTGCGCTTACGTGTGACGTCCCATGTACAGACAGTGACTCTAAGCTCTTATAGATAGGACAGAATGCAACCCATATGTAAAGAATACTGCAACATAAAAGAAAAGGACATCTATGGTTATGGTAAGATTTTACACAACTATTCTTTCCCCATCCAGTTCTTCAAGTTATACTTAAAATGGGTTTAGGGAGGAACTCTGGATGGGGGGGCCTGTTCCAAAGAAGGGTTAGTCTCTGGAATACATTCCTGTCTCTCCAGCAGGTCCTATTTATATCACAGGCAAGTTTAAGTCTTTAGAACGGGTACTTCTGGTGCTGTTTGTTTTGCAGATATGCAGGAGGTCCATCAGTGTGTGGTCTGACAGTGCCTTGTATGCCAGGCATAGATTTCCCCTCAACAGTATGTAGGAGACTGAATACAGGGATAGGGTCTTGAAGCAGTCTGCAGAGGCTGTTACTTGTGCCCTGTATTACTTTAGTGGGGGATCCTCTGTGGACGTTGCAGTTGTTGGATATATACCTAGTCAGGTAATACCAAATGAGAGGGGCATTGTACTTGGTGATAGGTCTGATGAATGCTGAATATAATGGAACAATGACTTGGACCTAGATGCTCTACCTTTAAGTTGCACGACAGAATAAATTCCTCACTACTGTAGACACATGGTGTTCAAACACTAGATTACTGTCTGTGTGTTTTTCCAAGGGTGGATGACTTCCTGAATACTGTTGTGCATTTCTTGGCATTTGATTTTACTCCATGGCTCTAGCATCAGCTGTTTGTGTCGGCCCTTCCTGGAAAACATTTGTGTCTGTGGGTGAGTCAGTGACCGCTCCTAACTTGCAATAACTTGCAATCATCTGCAAATTTAGTCAGCCAGAGGCCATCGACATTGTATATGAGCTATTACTGACTGCTTCCACTGACTTGCCATTTTGTACCAGTACCAGTCCAAAGCTTTCTCCATATTTCTTCTGCTTAGCCTGTCTTCAAAATCCATTGGTTGCATCTGTACTGATTTCTCCTCTCCCACCCTAAAAGTGCATTCTTCCATTACCTTTTGTAAATTTATTCCTTCTCTTTACTGCAGCAGTCCATAATATGAACAACTTGAAAAGCATCTTCTCCCCTCCCCCCTTAAAACAGAAACTCTACACATCTGCACAGTGAAGTCAACTTCCTTTGAAGGAGTCCATATGACTTGTTTTCCTGTAGCTTTCCTTGGTGCTATTTCTGCTAATTGCTAGCATGTGCTTCAGTACAGTTGGGGTCTTAGTATTCTTAGTCTCATCCCTAAATTTTTTGGATAAGCAAGTTTAAAATACCACTGACATAGAAATGAGTTGTGATGTATATCTTCACATTTTTTGATTACTCTCCGCAAGATGAATTTACATTTTAAGCACTTAAGCATGAGTACTAAAAACAGAAAACAGATATTGTGATATTTATCTCTTGTCTAAAATGAAATGAAGTAGAGCAAAGGTAGAAAATAAAAATTACCTTCTGCCATTTGACAGAAATAAAGTTCTCTTCTGGCATCTTTTTACTTTTAGTGCCACTCCCAAACAGAAATATTTTCAAAATAATTTTTTATTTTTTTTAAAAAAAAAATGAGTAAACAAAACCATGCATACACATAAAGGTACAAGCAATGAACATACACAAGAATTACATACATGGATGCTTGTGACCTTGATATAAAGAGAGATGAACATAAGAACATATTTAACATGAACAAAGAAGACTACAACATCTTGAAGTATGCATAGTACACAAATTAACAACAATAACCCAAAAGGAACAATATATACAGTGCTACCGGTACTAAAGAAAGGAAAAAAAAAAAAAAAACAGTGTCAGTAATTATAAGACTAAATATTAACAGCCCTACTTGTAATTTGCAGTAGGAGGGAGTGGCCCCACAAATAAAGATAGAGAGTATAAGGGAAGGTTTGTAGGAAAGCCAAAGTTTAGTCGCACAGGATTACTTCAAATAGGCTTTTCCAAAGTTTACTGAAATAGGCTCTCTTCTTAGGTCCATTTATGATGAATTTCTGAGCAGAGATATATTTAGTGGCCATGTCTTTGAATCCCCGCCAGCATAGTTTGGTCCGATCTAACCAATTATAGGTGATGTAAAGTTTTATGAGGGAGCACAGCGTTATTAGGATGTGAAGATGAAATTTAGGCAGGCCCGGAGGGGGTATATTTAGGATAACCGTATCCCATGAGAGAGTGGAGCTATAGTAACCCATTTTTTTGAGACGCACTTTGAGAGAACACCATAATTTATGGGAATTCTTGCAGTGCCACATATGTAGTAAGTCTGCTCTCACACCAGGACAGCACGTACAGAAAGGAGAGCTATTGGAATTAAATTTGTTAATTCTTACGGGGGTATAGTAGGAGTTGTTATTCAACATCAGTTGAGTGTATAAGAATTTTTTAAAGGGGGAGAGTTCTATAGTAGTTTTTATAGCTAGTAATTTTTGGTCTTCTGTAATAGAAGAGTTTTGCTTATCCCAGTATTTGGAGAATAGACAGTTACCTTTGTAGAGTAGAGGGTGTAATAATTTGTATGACAAGGATATTGTTTTGTTGTCATTAGCAACTGTATTAATGATTAGGTTTAATTTATCAATTAGTAGTGTATCAGGGAATATATTATTGGTTTGTGAAGAAATAAGTTCCCTAAGTTGACGGAGCATAACCGTGTATTTGTTATTAACTTTAAGAGTTAAACGTAGCTCAGCAAGAGACATGGTTTTATATTTAAGAATATCCCACACTGTAAGGTCTTTAATGAGAGGGAATTCCGCAAGATCTATCATCTTGTTGTTGATCTTTAGATTTGGATTAAGATGTATTGGTTGAAGAAAAGGAAGAATAAGTTGAAGATTAATGTCCTTAATCAGTTTCTGAAAAGATTTTATTTGAAATTTCAATAGGGGTGATAGTCTTGAACTTTTCAAAGAGGCGGGAGATAGAAAGGGAATAGACTTAGGATTGATTTTATTAGAGAGAATATGACCGTGCCATATCTTTAACCAAGCTGGATAGTGAGTTTGAGCTTTTCTATTCATGTTTGCGATGGACCTTAGTTTATTAGAGCAAATAATTAGATAATAAAGATGAAAATTTGGAAGGCATAATTTGGAAAAAGAAATCCTAACGTTTTTAGGAAACCAAAGAAATTTGACCAAGGTTTTTTCAAACTGTGAAAAAAGGTTGTTTGATATAATAACATTGATTGAACTAAATTGATACAGGAGTCTAGGCAAAATATTCATTTTCACAATAGCTACTTTTGAAAGAAATGATAGATTCAATAACTTCCATCTTTGAAGGTCCTGACAAATGATAGACCATGATTTAAGCAGATTGTTTTGAAGCGAAGAAGCTTGATTGTGTTCAAAGTTAATGCCTAGGTATTTAAGACTGTATGAGATATTAAAGGGAGATTCAGGGGAAAAAAAAGGTTTATGAGCCTCAGGATTTATTGGGAAGATGTGTGACTTTTTATTGTTGACTTGGTAGCAAGAGGCCTCAGAAAAGATAGTAATTGCATTTAAAATTTTTGGCAGGTCTGTGTTAGGAAATTTGAAGTAAAGGTTTAAGTCATCAGCGAAGGCCGATATAGCTACTTGTGTGTTGAGAATTTTAGGTATGGTGTGATATGTATTTTGAGTAATATATAAGAAGAATGGTTCGATAAATAGATTGAAGAGAAAGGGAGAAAGTGGACAGCCTTGTCTTGTACCATTGGTGATCTGAATTGAATTAGATCTTTTTTTGTTTATATATAAATAGGTGGATGAGTTTGAATAGAGAATTCTGATCATATCTGAAAAAATTATAGGTATATTAAAATGTGATAACGTGGAAAACAGAAAGTCCCAATTTACCCTGTCGAATGCTTTCGACGCGTCCAGAGTCAAGGCATACAGCGGATTTTTCTCTTTTTTAGTAAACTGAATAAGAGAGTCCAAAGTTAGTGTATTATCCCATGTATGTCTACTGGACATAAACCCAGCTTGATCAGATGATACTATATGTGGCATTATCTGTTTGAGTCTGTTAGCTAAGATAGTAGAAAAAATTTTGATATCAACATTTATAAGCGAAATAGGTCTGTAGTTATGCGGGTCAGTTTTTTCTTTGTTGCTTTTAAGTAATAGAATTGTTTTAGAGTTGTTCCAGTGTATATCAGAGATTCCATTTTTTATAATGTAGTTAAAGACTTCAAGAAGAATAGGGGCAATTTTTGGACTAAAAGTTTTGAAAAAATTAGTAGTGAAGCCATCCGACCAGGAGATTTCCTATTTTAAGTTTATTGATGGCACTTTGAATCTCTTGAATATTAAGTGGAGCTGATAAGAGGTTATTTGATCCTGATTAAGAGATGGGAAGGAGATGGAGTTGAGAAATGCTTCCCTCTGCGGATTAGAGGTAATGTGCCTATTCTTGCTATAAATATCTGTATAGATGTCATAAAAAAGTTTAATTATCTCAGAGTCTGATTTATATAATACCCCTCTGTATTGCAAAATGGAGATCGTCGGGGCGCCACTATTGTTTTTGAGTATTCTAGATAGGGTTCTAGATGGGATTTGTGCCCATTCAGAGTAAGTTGCAATCTGTTTTGTTCTTGTAATGAATAATTATGTAGGTGTAACTCACATAATTCTTTATGTGTCGTATTGATTAAGTTCTCTAACTTGGGGTCGGGATGGAATTTTAGTTCTCTCTCCAGAGAAGCTAGTTTTAGAACTAGACTAGTTTCTTTTTCTTTATTCAGCTTATTAAAGAAAGTGGCTTTGCTGATCAAATAACCTCTTAGTTCAGCTTTGCAAGCCGCCCATTGTATATCAAGCGCTATTTGAGATTTGCCAAAGTTAGCATATAATTCAGACAATGACGAATTTATTCTCTCTAGGATCTCTTTGTATTTTAGTAAGTTATTATTAAAGGACCAATTCATATGCGGAGATGCAGAATATGTAAAAGAAATCATAAGGGAGATTTTTGCATGGTCAGATAATAGCCTAGGCTCACATCTTAGTGTGTTCTTGAATTTGGAGAAAAATTTAGAGATTAAGAAGTCTAGACGTGACCATGATTTGTGACAATTAGAGTAGAAAGTGTACATGCTGTCCTTACGTGCGTCAGTACTGTAGACAGTAGTATCCATGAGATTAAAGTCAGACATTAGTTCCTCAAGGGCAATAGAAGCTTGAAAGTTATATGAGGGAGAGTTGCTGGTACGATCTAATCTGGGATTTATCACTGCATTCCAGTCCCCTGCAATTATCAAAAGGTGATTTGGGAATGAGCTAAGGATATTATAAATTTCTAGGAAAAAGAAATGTTGTAGAGTACATGGACCATATATATTCAAAAATAAAACAGGTTTGGTAGAGTCTGGTAGTACGGAGGTATCCCCAAGCAGAAATATAATGACAATCATATGTCATTGTCTGAAAAAAGAAAAAAAAAAAAACATCTGCTTTTACCAGTTAATGAAAATAAAACCTTATCTGGCATCTTGGTACCTTGACTGCCATTCTCAAGAGCGGGTTTTGCATTTGACATAGCCCATCATTTTGTCCCCATGTTTGAATTGAGACCGAACAGTGATTAATATGTTAAACTGATAAACTTGCACATCTAATCTCTGCCCTTCTTCCACTTTCTTCTGACATCTTTCATGTACATATGTTCTTTCTTCTGCTGTTACCATGAAAACAGGGGGGAAAAAAGTTCACTACCCCCAATAATCTCCATTTTTTTATCTGCTTGCATGCAAGACCTCTATAGGTCTGCTGCTTTTATCTTCCAAAGAAGTTTCACTGGGGTCTGCAGTCTGCTTATAGCCCCATCCAGACCAACAAAGGAGCACATTTGCCTATGTTTAAAGACCCTTAATCTTGCAGGGTGAGGCTTCTGCCATCTCAGGTCCTTGGCTATGCCTACAGTGATTGCAGGGGCGAAGGCTTCCTTTCTCTTCCTGATTTTCCAAGGAAAGTGTTGATTTATTAAGGTTCATTGATGTTCTTCGATATCACTGTTGCAGTATTAATCACCTAGGCAATCTCCTGCCAAGGGCAGGCCAACATACAGCCAGTATACCAATGCCTTCAGCTTTTGTAGGCCTCGTTTGTCACATGTATGGTCCCTATACAAGGTACAGGGCATAAAGGTGATGTATGGAGAAACACATTCAGAACTACTTTGCTACTTTGCCATCAATCTGAATGACATTATCGAATGTCATTCTGAATACCCTGCTGCTGTGCTGGTTACCAAGCTGTTTTTTTTTCATTTAAGTGCCCTGTTGGTGTATTTTTTTCCTTTTCTTATTGGTTTGTTGTCATCCAAAAAGGGAAACGGTGAGAGAGGCAGATTCCCTTATAAAGACAGTCCTGACCGGTGTCTTGTTTGGGTTCTTCTCATGATCGTACCCAGTGTTTTGTCTGCCAGGCATTTTTGCCTAAGATCTTCTGTAGTCACCTCTCCTCTTTGTCCATATAACTGAAGAACCAACATTTTAAGTTGTTAGCTTAGGGTGCTATGACGGAATTCTTCCGTTCCAAAGGCCAGCCGTCTGAGAAGAAAAAGGCCAAAAAAGTTAGGCCTGGTCTGGCTGCTGTCCAGCTGTCCTCTGACATCTCTCTTGAAACTGGTGATAGCCCTGAAGACCATCCAGTGCTTACTATGGATTCCTCTGAAGTGACCTCGGAGGCCTGCATAGATCTGGCTTATCGTATGGCCTTTGGAGGCTTTTCAGATATCTGTACATGATGTTGAGAAGGGACCTTAGCTGATATCTGAAGGATGAAGGGGTATTTCTGAGATTTTAGCGAGGGAAGGGGAGATTCCTTCAACTGTTGCAGAATCGTGCCAGGAGTCTGATCCTTTGAGGATATTTCGAGTGGGCATCCAGCAGAAAAAGAAAACGGACAAAACATTTTTCCCCTGTTTTGAAGGATTCTCAGTGTGCATGGTAAGATTTTGTTTAGGGTTTATTCATTACTTTGGCCTTAAAGCCACCTCGGGGGGGGGGGTCTCTGTTTCTGCACCCCAGTCTTCCACTTCATTTGAGACCTAGGGAATTGGATTATTTAGACAAGGATTTGGACTTTGGAAAAGAATCCTTAGCCTATTCTTCCCAAATCCCTTCTCCCTTGGACTCTGGTTCAGAGGAGGATTCCTTCTTTGAGGATACCATTGCCTGCATGATGGATTGGATTAAGTGGGATTGTTTGCAGGTATCTGATATTCAAAAAGTGTGTTATAAGCTCCTACAGATGGTCTTCCAAACCATCTGCTCTACCTCTTGTTCTGACTGCCCTTTGAGTTGCCTTTTCTGCAACTTCTGTAGCCCCTGACACTCAGACTCCTGCACCAAAAAAGCTGCATAGTTTTTACAAGGTATCCGAGGAGTGCAAATTTCACTCTAAATGTCATTCTGACCCTTATGTTGTGGCACTCTTCTGACAAGCCACCAGGTTGCTGCCTCCTGCTTAGGATAGTAGGGCCATAGAAAGGTTGGGCAGGAAGGTTTACACTGCTGCCATCTTGCCGTTTAGGGGCAGTAACTACCAGACTTGTATAACCAGTTATGTTTTGCCACTTTTTCCATGTTTCTAATGTGGCTTCTGACCATGCCTGACTGTGAAGGTAAGGCTTTGGCACTTTCCTTGTTGGGCTTCACTTAGCAAGTTGCTTGCCATTCAGTCAAATGTATCTATGATGCAGCTGATGTCTGTTCCAGGGCTGTTGCCTTTGGTTCAGTTATGAGGAATTATTCTTGGCTTGATCTTCAGGCTTTACATAATGACATCAAGGACAAATTTTGGATGCTCCTTTGGATAATGTGTTTTTGGATCTGCTGATCTTTTCAAGTCTCCAGGACAAGGCCAAAGTCTTGCAGGAACTGAAACATTTTTTTTCTCCTGCTCCAGTGTTTCAGAGGAACTGTCCTTCCACATCTGCCTTCATTCGTAGACAACCTTGCCCTTTTCCTAAGTCTACTCAGACTCCGTCTCCCAGAACTCTTTTCTGGACACGCCTGGTTCAATTTGACAGTTGTTCTCCCTTCCCTTGGCCCCAGGATCCCTTGTCTGTCGGTCTTACCTTGTCTCTTCCAAATTGGCAACAATCCGTGGTTTATTATTTGCCTATTAAACAGTCTGGGGTTCACCATAAATCTCCAGAAATAAGCTCTGGTGCCCTCCCAGGGCTGCATTTTCCTCTGTTGTAGGCTTCAGATCATTCCCATGCTAGCATCTCTGCCCCTGACAGTCTTCCGGTCATCCTTGGTCAGAACCAGGAAGTTTCTCTGGGTTCTGAGATTTATGGCCTCCACCATTCCCATGCACCCACTCATCAGATTGTATGAGAAAGTTGCAGTGCCTCACATTGGTGTGGCTCCAACGATGCCACCCCCTGGAGTTCCCTCTTCCCTTTCTTCCTTGTCTCAAGCTGCAGTGTTGGATTCATTAACTCTGTCTGGGGCTTCTCTTTCAGGCTCCAGTTCCTTCTTGAGAGCTGTTCATGGACTCAGATGTGAGGTGGGGAGCTTCTTGTGGCCTTGTAAAGGTCCAGAGTCTTTGGTCGTCTCATCAGAGGTCAGACCCCAAACATAAGAGATGAAGGTTCTGCTTTTGGCTCTGCAAGCTTTTTATGCCATTTTCATCCCGAGCCTCTGTCTTTACAGACAGTACCACAGTGATGTGGTACGTCAACAAGCAGGGTGGCATAATGTCCCATCTCCTTTACAGACTAGCTCTTCAGGTCTGGCATCTAGCTATCCAATATCAAGTGACTCTTAAAGCAGTTTACTTTATCTCAGAGCACAATATTGTGGCATTGTGTTTCTGCTGCTCCAGAATGCAGGCTCACTAATGAATGCTTCAGCGATGTCTTCCTGGACAGTGCCCATCAGTGGGGTATTCCCCCTAGATCTTTTCTCCTCCTCCCTGAACCGACAACATCCTCTATTCTCTTCCAGTCCTAAGTCTGTCTTTTCCTTGGAAAAGAATGTTTCTTTATGCTCCACCCACCTTCCTTTTACCAAGAGTTTTGCGTAGGATCAGGCAGGACTGTCCTAAAAGTCTGGACAGCATTGGATCCCCTTTCTCACTTGGCCAGTGGCAGTCACCACAAGTTACCTCACAGAATGGATCTTCTCACAGAAAACAAGGGATCTCTTGTCCATCCTCATCTGTCCAATTGCCAAATGACATTGGGTGAAAGGGTTTTGATCTCATTTAGGCACCTCTTTTCTGAGGGCGTCCTCTGGGTTCTGCAAGAGGCCAGGAAACCCACTACCAGAAAGTCATAGATGTCCATATGGAAAAGATTTTCTGTCTGCTGCCTCTGTCCATCAGGATCCCCTTTTGTGGAGGTTCTTCTGGTTCTCTTGTTTGTGTGATCTGTTCCATGCTGGGTTGGCATATTTTTTAGCGAAAACTCATTTGTCAACAGTTTCTGCTTGTCTGCCTTTGAATCCTTCTGTGGCCACAAGATTTGAGGTCAAACAGTTTCTTAAAGGCTTCCTTCATATTAGGCCTTACAAGAAAGCCTATTCCACCTTCTTGGGTCTTCTGTTTTGTACTTGTAAATTTGACCTAGGCTTCTTTTGAAACTAGCTTTTCAGCTTGCTTACAACATTGTAGTTGGACGACTTTTTCTTTTGGCTCTTTCTTCTGCCAAGAAAGTGTCTGAACTTCAGTCAGTCATGGATATCCCTCGTTTTTTTAGTTTTTCATAGAGTCTGTGTGTCTTTGTGCAAATCCTTCTCTTATGCCCAAGGGAGTTGATGAGTTGTCCCTTAATCAGTCTGTCAGTCTCCCTTTTTTCCTTCTCCACATTCTGTCATTGAGAGGGATGTTCATCGTGCATACAGCTGCAGTCATAACAGATGGGTTCTCCTGCCGTCAGGCGGGTCCTCAATCGGCTGAATTCCAAAGTCTAGGTCCGGCGTCGGTTGTCGTTGCTTCTTCCCTGACGTCAGTGCGACAGGGGTATAAAAGAACCAGCCGACGCCATTTTCTCCAGTATTTTGTGCCGCGCGGTGCCTGAAGCAGAAGCAGTTCGCTAGTGCTGGTCGGCCAGCTCCTGAGATTACAAAAATTTGGAACTGAAGTCTTCTTAAAAGCTAAGTACCCCATTGGGGAAACTTTTTCTTGCCTCAGACCGATGTCAGACAAAGTTAATAATTGTATTTCTTGTGGGAAGCAAATACCGCATAAGGATTTCCATTCCCTCTGTATACCTTGTTTAGGCCCAGACCACGACGTCTCGGTCTGTCGCTTTTGTGCTACATTCAACAAACGCACTATTAAGCATTGGGCGGAGTTCGCCAAGCATTATTTTGGGAAAGCATTTAACTATACTATGTCGTCGGATACTCCGACTCCAGTTTTGTCTAAAAAAAACGCAAAGACAAGGACCGACACTCGAGGTCCGCGGCCTCTACCGACACCGTGCCAAAGCAGATTACACGTGGTCCGGTTCTCAGCGAGGCGCCTACGCAGCCCCTGATTACCGACGACACATCTTTGGCGGTGTCTCCTGTACCCGAGGTCGCAGGCTCCTCAGCCCACACCCTGACTACAGATACCGAAGCCACGCTTGGCATTGAAACACAGAATGTTGACCGGTCCACCTCCACTCAAGGTGTCTTCAGACCTTCCTCTTCTTTCTCTATCAAGGCTTTCACCAAGTCTAAAGCTACCATGCACCCTAAAAGACCAGCTGCACAGGGCCCATCTCCAGGCCCCATGCCTAAGAAACAGATGCTTAAAATGGCTGAGGATTTAATTACTTTAATCAGAGGTTCTCAGCCACCTCCGGACAAAAGACCCAGAGTGGAGGAAGATTCCCCCTCCTCTGATCAGGGCTCCATTATTTCAGAGCACTGTGATTATCAGGAACAGTCTTACTCTCCTTTTGAAGACTCTGATGCAGAGGAATCTATTCCTTCTGTATCCCCCCCTGAGGATTACTCATTTGGTGAAACTCTGCATACCTTAAGGGAACACTTCCAATGGGAAGGCCAGGATTATTCAGATTCCAAGAAAAGGCTCAGGGAATTCCTTTTGTTACCCCAGCACAGGCCTCTGGCTATACCTCCTGTCCTGGACATCCTAGATGATGTTTACTCGGAGGCCTGCCTTAACCCGGACTCTCTCCCTCCAGCTCCAGTTAAGCCTGACGGGTACTACAGGGTTCCTGACTCACACCAATTTCTATACAAAAGCCACGCTGCTGACCTAGAAACCATCTCACAGGGGCCCAAGGGAGTTAAGGCCTCCATTGCCAAAAACCCATTGCCTTCCGAGAGAGATTCTAGATCCTTAGAAAGGTGGGGAAAAAAGATATATACCTCTGCTACCTTATCCATGAGGGCCTTAAACTGTCAGTTTCATATGCTAAAATACCAACAGTTTCTGTTATCTCAATTGAAAAGTAAAATGTCACAACCTGAACAACCAGACATGAAGGAGTTGCAGGATTTGATGCATAGTGCAGAACAAGTGGGTAAACATACCTTACAATGTGGTTTTGATGCTCTAGAGGCCTCATGTAGAGCTGCTGTTACAGGCTCAGTCATACATAGGCATGCCTGGCTCAAGGAACAAGCCTTGCCTGATCATGTCAAAGCTAACTTACTAGACGCCCCTCTTCAAAAGGATGTACTATTTGGGGCAAATGCTGAGGAAGTATTATGGAAAATGGAGGAAAAGGCTAAATCAATGCAAACTGTGAAAGGATTTCTGCAGGTTCAACCCCCACGTTTTAGTAGAAATTGGCCTTCCAAAAAATGGTCCTTTCCTGCCACAGACAGACCCCAAAGAGGCAGATACAGGCGCCAGAGGGGCAGAGGACAAACACAAAGCTCGTACAGAGGCAGACAATGGCAAGCTCCTACACAAAGAGGTGGTGAGGACAACTCGCAATCCTTCAGAAAGCAAAACCAATGACTTTCCCCTTTGCATGCCAACCAGGTCTCAAATGGCAGCACCCTTAGGAGGAAAGCTGGCACTATTCTCAAAAAATTGGCATATTGTCCCAAAGGACAAATGGATCCTGAACATTATAAACAGAGGCTACAAATTCCATTTTCATACCCTTCCAAAAATGAAAGGCATGCCTAACCTGCCACACAATCAAAGGGCAGAGGCACAAAAGCAAATTTCAGATCTTATAAACATGAACGCTATTCAAGAGGTACCTACACACGAACAAGGTCAAGGTTTTTATTCCAGGCTATTTCTGGTGGCAAGGGAAGGGCAAAGATTGGAGACTTATTTTGGATCTTTCCATCCTAAACACATTCCTACTCATACCAAAATTCAAGATGCTCACTCTACAGCAACTTCTTCCCATGCTGGGCAAGGAGTCTTGGCTGGTAACATTGGACCTCAAGGAGGCATACCTGCATGTCCCAATCAGACAAAATTGCAGAAGATACCTCAGATTTCTTGCAGGTTCAATACATTATCAAGTCTCTGCATTGCCCTTTGGTTTATCTACTGCGCCCAGAGTATTCACGAAATGCCTGGCGTCAGTAATTGCCTACTGCAGACTTCAAGGGATACAAATATACCCTTATTTGGACGACTGCCTGATCCAAGCAGACAGCAAGCACATTCTTCTGAAACATCTGGCTTATGTAATAATGTTATTAAACTCTCTAGGATACATAGTCAACAAAGAGAAATCAAGACTAATACCTTCTCGGAAGATAATTTTCCTGGGTGCCAATTTGAACACAAACACCCAGATGGCCTACCTCACGCCAGAGAAGCAGGGCCAACTAATTCAATATTTCAGAACACTGGCAAATTGCACCAGGCTGACTGCAAGGAAAATCCTGCAGGCTCTGGGATTCATGGCATCTTGCTTCTTACTAATCCCATGTGCAAAGCTGCATATGAGAAAACTACAATGGTACCTAAAAAAACATATGGTCTCAACACAGCCACAGTTTGGAAACAATGATACCACTAATTCCATGTCTGCAAAAGGAATTTCTGTGGTGGGCTCAAGCATGCCAAACAAACACAGGTCTTCCATTCAGCAAGCCTCAAGCAAATCAAGTCATCACAACAGACGCCTCGGACTACGCCTGGGGGGCGCACATGAGAGACCGGTGCATTCAGGGCAAATGGACCCAAAAAGAAAAGCACCTTCACATCAATCAAAAAGAAATGCTAGCAGTGATAAATGCTATTACAGCCTTCAAGGACCTTCTACAACCAGGTCAGCTAGTGATAAGAACAGACAACACCACAGTTATGTGGTACATAAACAAGCAGGGAGGAACACATTCTTATCCCCTATGCAGACTGGCCATGTCACTTTGGAACATGGCCATGGACTTACAAATGGAGCTACAAGCACAGTACTTGCCAGGCAAGGAAAACACGCTGGCAGACAACCTAAGCAGGAATATGACAGATCCACACGAATGGAAGTTGCATCCAAAAGTTTTTACAGAAATAATCCAAGAATGGGGAAGGCCAGACATAGATCTCTTTGCCTCCCACAAAAATAATCAATTGACAAAATTCTGCTCAAGGATCTTCCATCCAAAGGCCTGGAGAGTGGACGCTCTCTTTCAGTTGGACATCAATGACAGTTTATGCCTTCACACCTCTTCCTCTGCTGCCCAAAGTCCTATTGAAGACCAGAGCAGACAGACCAAAGATGATCCTAATTGCTCCGGCTTGGCCAAGGCAACACTGGTACCCACTACTAAGGAGCCTGGCGCATTCCCCACCATGGACCCTGCCTCTAATGCCTCTTCTTCTGACTCAGCACAGCTTCAAAACTCTTCACAGTCAGCTGAAGACACTCATTCTAGCCGCATGGAAGATTCCTTAGCATCACAGCAGGCCCTGCTCTCCAAGGAGGTGCAGGATGTCATTTTGGAAGCCAGAAGGCCATCAACTAGAAAAGCTTACTCTGCAAAATGGAAAAGTTTTTGTGTTTGGAATGAGAAGAAGGGCCAGTGCCCTGGAAAACTGAGTTTACCTCAAATACTACAATATTTGGCCGAACTGCTAAGCAGTGGACTTTCGTTCTCCTCCATCAAAATCCATGCCTCAGCCATTTCTGCAGAATACAACACTGATCCACCTTTATTCTCTCACCCTCTATTAAGACAGTTCCTCAGAGGGGCTAAGAATTTAAGACCTCCAAGAAAACAACCAATACCTGCTTGGGATCTTAATTTCATTCTGGAAAAACTGACTCTGCCCCCTTTTGAACCAGCTGCCCCATCAGATTTACAATATTTGTCCTGGAAAACAGCTTTCCTTCTGGCTATCACTTCAGCTCGTAGAGTTTCAGAACTACAGGCTCTCATGGCTGTCCAGCCTTTCATCATCTTCCATCAGGACAGAGTTTCATTACGTACCAACCCGTCCTTTATGCCTAAAGTGGTATCCAGGGTAGCTTTAAATCAGGCCATACATTTACCTACTTTTTATCCTAATCCTCAAAACAAAGGGGAGAGATTACTGCATTCCTTGGACATCCACAGACAACTGCATTATTATTTGGACAGAACAAAGCCTTTCAGAAAATCAGAACAGCTTTTTGTGGCCTATGCGGTAGGAGCTCAAGGAAAGTCAATATCCAAACAGACAATCTCAAAATGGATAGCCCACTGCATACGCTTTTGCTATTCCTTTCATGGCAAAACTGTACCTACAGGCATTAGAACTCATTCCACCAGGGCCACAGCCACCTCTGCAGCCTTCCTCAGAGGAGTTCCTACCAAGGATATTTTAGAAGCAGCCACTTGGAGTTCTGTGCATACCTTCTCTAAGCACTACAACCTACCATTATACTCCAAGTCTAGAGCAGGCTTTGCCACTGCAGTCTTGCAGGGCATTTTGGCTCCTCCTAGCTCCACCTAGTGCCTACCACCCCTTTCTTAGCTTTGGGATTCTACCCATCTGTTATGACTGCAGCTGTATGCACGATGAACATTAGTACAGTTTTGTACCTACCATAAATGTAGATGTTCGAGTGCTAATACAGCTGCAGTCCAGGTTTCCCTCCCACCTTCCCCTCTAGGGGTATTCTTTTATGGTATATTTGCTTGCAGTTACTGTTTTTTGATTATATTGCATTGCATTATTACATTATTTTATGTATTGCCTTCCTTCTTGGGGCACCTGACATCTGGGGCAAGAAAGACTGAAGAAAATGGCGTCGGCTGGTTCTTTTATACCCCTGTCGCACTGACATCAGGGAAGAAGCGACGACAACCGACGCCGGACCTAGACTTTGGAATTCGGCCGACCGAGGACCCGCCTGACAGCAGGAGAACCCATCTGTTATGACTGCAGCTGTATTAGCACTCGAACATCTACATTTATGGTAGGTACAAAACTGTACTTTCTTCATATGTTGAATTTGCATAGACAGCTCAGATGTTTAGATCAGATGAAAGTTATTCTCAAGTATGAGCAGGTTTTTTTGTTTCTTTTCATCCTATGACTGGGTTTGGCTGTTTCTAAGCAAACCATCTCCTGGATTCCTTTTGTTGTTAATGGCAAATGTCTTCCATCTGCTGTAAAGGCACATTCTTTAAGGGTGATTATACTCCCTCTGGTGCCTTTTCCAAGGGTCTGGATGCCAGTTCCGTTCTTGAAGCTGCTACTTGGCCCTCTGTTCATACTTTCAGTAAACATTACAAGCTGGGAGGTATTTCCAGAGCAGGATTTGCCAGGGCTATCCTGCATGGTTTTGTGGAGGGCTGTTTTGTGGCTTCCTCCTACCTGGTTTCCTGTTGTGCTGTTGTACTCTCCCTTAGGTGAAGAATACTGCAACAGTGATATTGGACATTTTACATTCGTGTAAAATCTTAACATAACAGTATATCTTTTCACTGTTGCAGTATTCAGTCCCTCCCTCCTTCCCCCTCGGTCCGCAGTATTCAGTCCCTCCCTCCTTCCCCCTCGGTCCGCAGTATTCAGTCCCTCCCTCCTTCCCCCTCGGTCCGCAGTATTCAGTCCCTCCCTCCTTCCCCCTCGGTCCGCAGTATTCAGTCCCTTCCTCCGTGCCCCTCTGTCGTAGCTCTTGCCTAGCAATTTTCTTGCACTCCAGGTCGAAGGGTTCCTCTTACTTTTTCCTTTTGGATGCATGTTCTCCTTTGTTACTGAGGGTATTCCAGTCCTTCAGGAGCTTTTACATTTCTGAGTGTTTGTGTCCATATGTCACTTTTATGCCCTGCATCTTGAGCGGGGAGCCTATATGTGTGATATAGGCTCCTACAAGACCTAAACACTTTGGTATACTGCCAGGATGTTGGGCTATCCTTGGCAGGAGATCACTTGAGTAAAAAACACTACAGCAGTGAAGAGGATGACATATACTGTTAGGGTAAGATTTTACACAACTGTACTTTCTATTTGTCAGATTTTTGCCTCGCTGGCACAAAATCACATTGGTCCATATCTGTCAAATTTGGCATCACCTTTACCATTCTTTTAACCATTATAGACTGGGCATTCTGTACTCCTGCAAAGTTGCTAACACTTGGGAACTCCCTTAGCTGCGTCAAGCATGTCAATACCTCCCTCTTATCTTTCAAAACCACTCTGAAAGACTTCCTAGCTAAAACCTCCCTCTGTTCTTGCTCAAAACCAGGATAAATTATATCCCCTAAATGTGATACCTTTCATTCCTTGCACCTCCGTACTCTCCCTCTTCACTTACTATTTCTATCAAATTCTCTTCCCTGACTCTGTCTAAATATACCATAAGCCTGTTTTTTCCATCACTTCATATTACAATTCCTGTTTGTATTAGACTAACTTTTAATTTCTTTACAAACTGTCTAAAATTTGTTTAACTATTAAATGATTGTTATAACTTGTATTGATTCTTAACAGAATGCTTTTATTATGTCTAATTTGTTATAATTATTTAAACTCAAATGTTTTGGTTTTATTTTTGAAGATCGTAAAATTATTCTTGACGTGTTATAATAATTTTGAGCTTTCCTTCCCAGGCAACTGCTGAAAATTGGCTTCTACCCAGTCTAACTTTCCCGGTAATCAGATGTCCGTATTAATGTGTAAATAAACACATGATCATGGCTTAGAATTGAGATGGGCCCATGTGAAGCTGGATCAGATGGGTCATTACTGTCCTTTGGTATTACAGCCACCACAGTTTTTTTCCAGGATGTTGGTGTCTCCACTCCATTTAAAATACTGTTAAACGATACCTTTCAGAGCTTTAACACTTTCTTCCCTCCTAGCTTCCAAACTTCCACTTGGAATGGCATCTGTTCCTGGAGACTTTCCATTGGTTATACATCATCTTTATCTCCTCTGTCTTAACTGTTAATTGTTGAGCCTCCTATATACCTCTGACTTTGACATTCTAGAGTTACATAAATATTGCCATTTGTTTTTTCTTTATTTCCCCACTGCTTTGCTTTCTACAAATTTTCATAAAATTTCTGAGATCTCTTTTGTAAGGATTTCTGTTTATTTTTTGACTCCCTAGGTTTGGCAACAACCTTTTCCACTTTTCTATTATCCAAATTAAGTTATTGTGCCAAAGTTTTTGTGCCCTGGGGTTATAAAAACAGTTGCTTTAACAGTCTTTGTCAACTTGTGTATTAACCAGGTACTCCCTTATTTTCTCTTTAGTACTCTGCAATTGTGCCTCCTCTTGCCCTGTGAGAGTCATCTTTTTCTGTGTAACATCAAACTTGGTCAGCCCCTTTAAATGGCTCTTATTACCTCTTAACCAGATCTTTTTATTTCTACTCTATTTTTAAGCCCTAATTCATTTTATACCGGTCACTAGCTATAATGTCTGGAGTACTTTCTATATTCTCTAATAACTCCTGGATAATTTCCACTACCCATTACTTAAATTCCTGTCTTTTTATCTGTTAGGTGGGAAAACACCATTGTTTCATCTTTACTTCATTTCCCTGCATTCTATCTTGGTAATTATTGGTGCATGATCTGAAATAGTTATTGGATGTGTATCAGAGTTCTCAATTAAATGGACGTGTTCATGTGCAATATAATTCGTCATGTCTAGCCCAGTGATTGTACCTTAGGGAATATGTAAATTCTCTAAGTTCCCGTTGCTGAGTTAGTCATTCTTAGCAAATATTTTCAAAAATTTCTTCAGAAATCTACCCCCTTGTTATATTTCCCTTGTATGCCCCCCCAGATACATCTTAATTGTTGCAAATCAAATTTAAGTCCCCACCTGTAGGTAATGTTCCTTGCTGAAAAGTGATTTTCGCCCCCAAATGTTTAAGCTCCAAAATAGCATTTCACATAGAATATAAATAGATGCCAGTGTAATCCTTATCCATTGCCAGTAGCCCCTTGCTGTTAAAATCTGCTGTTATCTTTTTCCTCTTCTGTCACTGGCAGTTAATGTAAGTAGTCCCTTTCTGTCATGATCTGCAGAATATCCATCCTGAAATTCTTTTCTTTATCAAATTAATACGCTGATTTATTTCCAAATGTGTCTATTGTAGCATTTTCTGCATTTTTTATACATATTTAAGCATTCTTCCATTTTTTTCTATGCCTGCCAAGACCATTTGCATCCAAAGATAATATGGAAGGTTACCATTATGGTAAGAAGTCATTATTCCCACTTATATATGGTGGTTTTAATATCATTCCAGCTGTTGTGATGGATGCACCCATTAATGTTTGGCAAGTTAATCCTTTATACATTTTTTTCCATATCGGACATTGGACCACATTTTACAAGACTGGTTTCTTTTTTTTTTTTTTTTTTTTTTTTCTTAAAACAAAAACCGTCCCAGAATACCCCAATAACCTATTAACTTGATAGAAGCACACGCAACTACATACTTTTCCAAATGAAGTTTAACCCTACTAATAGGAGCATTTGTGCCAAAACAGCTGCTAACACAAGTCCTAGTTAACCTGAAATTGAGATTATCCATGCTAGATACATGTTATTGCCTGTGCTTCTTTTTACAGTAATTGGTGTCTCTTCTCTCTTTTTTTTTTTTTTTTTTTTCCATCTTTTTTCCTCCTCAGACATGAAAACTGCTAGTCTACCTTCAGGGATCATTAACTTTTAGCTGTGAAGAAGCCAGTACTCTGTCTTTTATTGCTCCATTGTCTCTTTGCCTCCATGGAAAAGTTGGTCTCTTTCGGCTTTTCCCGGTTAGGGGTCGCCACAGCGGAACTCCGGTCCGCTAATAATTGGCAGTAGATTTTTTTTTACGTGCTGAGTTTGCCAGCCCTGACGCACAACCTTCAACAAAGGTACGCCCATTCACACACGTCTCCACACAGAAGACGCTGTAGCTGAGAATCGAACGGCACAACGTCTTGCTATGAGGCGACAACGCTACCACAGCACCACCACCGCAGTAAAAGTAAGAGGAAAAAAAGGCAAATTAAGTCCTCTGTTGTAGCCTGAAAGGCAAGCTGAAGCATTTATTGCTAAAGGAGAAGTTTTCAGTTATATTCGGTGTGGTCATATTTATTTCTTTCTACATACATTTTTTCTAGAGTAGGCTCTTAATCCAGACCTTTGCAAAAGTAAGAGAAAAAAGCTATCTTCTCTACATATATTATGATCCATGTTCCTTTACACCTACCTAAAGAAATCAATATTACAGCTTATTAACTTAAACAAGCTTTTAACTGTTCTCTCTTGTATTGTAGTGTTTACTTAATACCAAAAAAAGGAAGTGGAAAAAGCATACGTTTACTTTTATAACTTTATTACGTACAAGATCAAATAAAAATACTTTACTATAAATGATGCAATTTGTAAGTTTCATAGAAATACTTAGTAAAAAATTGTTATACTTAAAGTTTTCCTTCCTCCTCACTTCAGAGTCCTACCAAACATTAATGATGAAGTAAAACAAAGGTCTCTGTTCCAGAAGAGTTTAACAAAGTCTAAGTCCACACTTTCCACTTACTCTTGTATAGCCGTACATCACAAATGTGATGTTTTGCACTCACATTCTTTCACAAATTTCCATGTTGCTGGTCATCTTCCTGTTAATCTCCATCTCCCAACTCCAGATTCTGGTTGAATTCCACTGTGCTGATTCTTCATAGATTCATAGATTAGTACTAAGCTAACTGCCTTTGCGAGCCATTTTAAGCCTAGCCAATTGTCCCTTGTGGGATTCAAACCCTGCACCTTGTGTTTGTAAGGCAAACACCTTAACCATTAGGCCACTGGTCAACGTCTGTGCTTTTCTCTGTGTCTCAAGCATTTTCCTTTTGGGATAGTGGAAAAGTTTTCACTGACAGTGTCTCTCTGTGTGCTTTATTTGGAGAATGAGAAGCTGAGGCCCCTTCTGCTTGATGGCTCATTTTTTTGTTGGACAAACTTTTGCATTTCTTCCTTATCCTGTTCTTTGTCAAAGGATGACTTTGGTTCTGCAAGAAAAACATACTGAAGACAGTTGGGAACAGCAGCTTGAATCTCACAATGGTCTCTTGACATTCCCTGATTATTGGAATAACGTTTTCTCTTCTGCCTGGTGTACGGTGAATAATCAATGTTAAGTTGTCTATCTCGCCTTCATTCTTGCTGGTTGGACTCGTAGCCGATCCTCTGCTCCGACTCTGACATCTTCAAAAGCTCGAGAGCTGCTTACTGGCTCGAGGCCCCCCTATATCCCATGATGCCTGGTGCTAGATACCCAGATCTCGTTGCCGCTTCTGCTACGAGGTTGCGTTTACTGGCTCAGGTCGTAATTTTTTATATATATATATATATATATATATATATATATATATATATATATATATATAATTTTTTGTATATTATTATAGTTATTAGGCGGCCACGGTGGTGCAGCGGTTAGCGTTGCTGCCTCACAGCAAGAGGTTCTCCAGTTTGATTCTCGGCTGCATGTCCTCCCTGTGGTCGCGTGGGTTTCCTCCGGGTGCTCCGGTTTCCTCCCACATCCCAAAAAGACATGCTGTAGGTGGATTGGACACTCTAAATTGGCCCTAAGTGTGTGTGTGTGTGTGTGTGTGTGTGTGTGCCTTCTGTGGAAGGTTGGGCACCGGGCTGGCAACTCGACACTGTAAAACTCCACTGCCAATCATGAGCGGACAGGTGATCCACTGTGGCGACCCCTAACCGGGAAAAAGCTGAAAGAAGAATTATAGTTAGTTGTTAGAATACTTAGTGTTCACACATAGCTGCTGTATTTGTTGGTGTTTAGTCTTCCCCCTTGAAAACTCGCTTTCTTCTTAGAGAGTCCCCCCCCCCCCCCCGTTTTCCTTTTTTAAGGTAGCCGTTTTAGGTAGAGGCTTATCCTTGTTTCTATTTTTAATTTATTAAAATTTTTCTCTAGAAATTGTGGTAGTTAGTAAGTCTGTTTACCCTTTCTTCTAGTATAGATTGTATGTGTGCTGTTAAGGTGTGCTAACTTGTGTGCAGTGTGTTTTTTTTCTAGTTGCCTACTTCCTTTTGTACTTTTTATTTGTATTTTGATATTTCCTTAGCAGGAATGTCTAAAGACACGAAAGTGTCTGGATTCAAGAAGTGTGACTCATGCTGTCAGAAATTGTCACTGACTGATGGTCACACTTCTTGTGTCTATTGCTTGGGTGCCCTACACCTGCAGGACTGTTGTACGGTGTGTCACGCCTGTAGTCCAAGAGTCCTGCAGGAGTGTAGGAATAAGCTTATCCTTAGGGGTTTGCTTAAACCTGAAGGATCACCGGCTAAGGCTCAGTCAGCGAAACCTTTCAAGCCATCGAAGCCGCCGGCTCCCAGTTCGGAGCCATCGTCAGGTATGGCATCTGCATCAACTTTGGTTCCGGCTGGAACCGAGGTACCTATCTCCCAGTTGGCCCCGACTCTGCTGTCGGAACCGTCAGGGAGTCGAAAACGCTCTAGATCACCATCCTTAGAGTTGATACACTCTGCTCCGGGGTCGCATTTGTTACAGTTGGAGCGAAGTCACCGATCCCACTCTTCTCTGTCATCTAGGCTATCTGACCATGATTTGGAGAGAGTGGTGAGCAGGCTTTTAAAATCGCAGGCCCTGGCTAAAATGTTATCCAGCCCCCCCTCATCAGGGTTCAGCTCCACCTGTCTCTGCAGTAGTTCCTCCTTCGACTCATTCCTTGAGCTCGGAGTCGGAGCTTGCTGGGGCTGGGATCGTGGGACTGTCGGCACCGATACCTACCCTTTTGGTTCTGTCGTCTGCTCCAATCTCTTCCATGATGCCTTCCTTGGAGAGATCTGGGCACCGGGACTCCCTCGTCTGCTCCGAGGGGGCAAGTGGCATCAGACCCTTGTCTGACCCCATTCTCCCTCTCGGAGCTTCGGCGCAGGTGAGTTCGGCTCCTACATTGGCTTCGGAGCCATCTCTCTCTCGGTGCCAGGAAGGATTCCAGTCTGTTCGGAGCCAGAGCCTTCTCCGATATCAGGAAGAGGTGCCTTCGAGGTCATGAGGAGTGTGCTGGCATCTGAGTCAGACTCATGGTCAGACTCATTGGCTCCTCCCCCCATGGCGTCTGCTTCTGTCTCTGCCCCTCCTCCAGACCCCAAGCATGGGGAACAAGTGCTCCAGGGCATGCCATTGGGTGTATCTTCCTCTTCCGAGGCCTCTCCTGTTCATTCAGAGGAGCCCCCACGAAAGAGGAAATGCAAGAGGAAGCATGTTGACTCCCCTGAGTCTTTCACTTCAGATACCGACTTGGAGGATTCGGAAGGGTCCCCGAGATCCCTCTTCTGAGGATGTCTCTTTCTCAGACATCCTTGAGATATTTAGGCAGAGGGGGAACTGGACTACCCTTAACCTTTCCGAGGATGACTCAGTATTCCTGGACGCGTTTGGTTCCCGACCCTCCACCTCCTGGGTGTCTCCGCCTTTCGATCCACTGATGTCTGTGGTGGCTTGAAAGGCGTGGTCAGCCCCAGACACAGTGGAACCAAGCCCCCGAAGACGCACAAAATTTATTACTGCACGACAAGACAATTTCTGACCAAGGGTGTTCCCGTTGATGCCATGGTGGTAGCAGCGGCCACAAAAAAGGAGTTGACAAACTTATTTGTCTGTCTATCCCCCTAATAAGGAATCTAGGACGATGGACAGATATGGGAAGTGGATGTTTGCATCAGCGACCTTCTCCATGAGGTCGCTGAACTATTTGTGCCACTTTACCCGCCTTTAAAGGGATCTCCTTAAAGAGCTAGGAGATGCCCTTCAAGATCCATCAGCTGCGGGGGTCCAGGCTAAGGTCATCTCCCAGCTGGCGACTCTTAATTCGGTAGTAAACTCCTCCATGCGGCTCATCTCTTACGCAGCTGATGGTGCGAGTAGGGCCACAGGCACAGGCGTGGCCTTGAGGAGGCATGCCTGGATGCAGTTATGTAACTTTGTGGAACCCTTCAGGGCGTCTTTCACTAACACCCCCTTTGATGGTTCTGCTCTTTTTGGATCACAGGTGAAGGATACCCTTACCAGGTGTGAGCAGGAAGGCAAGACTCTCTCTGCTGTGGGAGTCCGTTTTTCCACTCCTTCAAGACTATCCCAAGGGTCAGAAGAGTGGTAAGATGTGGTTCCAGAAACCCCAGGGAGCTGTGCCTGACACACGTGAAGAGTTCCCCTCCAGGGGCAGAGGAGGGAACAACAATAGATGCCGCCCTCTGGGCAGAGGGGGTCCGCAAAATCAGGGCCAAAGAGAATCTTTCTCTGACAAGCCCTTCCAGCATCACTGAGGTGCTGCCCGGCTGTCCACCTTCGGAGGCAGTCGGAGGAAGATTATCGCTGTACCCAAAAGCCTGGCAAAGTATAACACAAGACAAATGGGTACTCTGTCTGTCATATCTGAAGGCTACAAAATCCCCTTCCTTTGCACTCCCTACATTCCCCACAAATCCCTTCCAGATGTTCCACCCAATCTAAGGGATCAAGCAGTTCAAGAAATTTCAAAACTGCTAAGAAAAAGAGCCATCCAGTCAGTCCCAGCAGACCAGCAAGGATCCAGAATTTACTCAAGGTTCTTTTTGGTACCAAAAAAGACAGGGGACTGAAGACCCATTCTGGATCTCAGCAGACTAAACAGGTCTGTTCAAAGAACGAAGTTCCGGATGGTCACGCTTCAGTCCATTTTACCCTTTCTGGGTCAGGACAATTTGGGTGTGCTCCATAGATCTTCAGGACACGTGCTACCATATCAAAATGGACAGATGCTCCAGAAGATTCCTCCGCTTTCGGCTGGGAGCCCGTCATTATCAGTTCAGAGCTCTGCCCTTTGGTCTCACCACAGCCAGGGTGTTCACCAAATGTTTGGCAGTATTTAACGCTCACCTGAGACTGCAAAGATTCCAGGTATTTCCATATTTAGACGACTGGCTCCTTACTGCAACCACCAGGCGTCACCTGCTGCGAGCCAGAGACTACACCATTCAAGCTTGCTCCAAACTAGGCATCATAATAAATTTCAAAAAGTCTGCATTGTCACCTTGTCAATCTATTACCTTTATAGGTGCAAACTTAAATACAAAGGACATGTCAGCGAGACTTCCATTAGACAGAGTGCTAGACATTCGCGGACATGTCCCAAGTCTTACTAGGATGCAAAAAAATTCAGGCCAGATTCGTCCTAAAGACATTGGGTCTCATGGCAGCGGCTATAATACTAGTTCCCCTTTCTCATTTTCATATGAGGATTCTTCAGTGGATGCTGTTCACCCAATGGTCTTCCCAACAACTTCCAATGTCTCACAAAATAATGGTCACACAGACAGGCAAAAACCAACTTGCTTGGTGGATGGTTTCCCCATCAGTGCCCTGTGGGCAGACCATTTACTCTCCCTCTTCCAGTGGCTACGGTGACCATGGATGCCTCCCTGATTGGGTGGGGGGGGGCATTTTCAGGGCAGAACAGTCCAAGGCAGCTGGCAGCCTCACGAGTGCCATCTGCATATAAATGTCTTAGAGATGAGGGCCATGCTTTTGGCGTTGCAAGCTCTTCACAACTCTCTTCCTACCGGGACCATTGCAGTTCAAACAGACTGTCAGTAGTGTGGTACATCAACAAGCAGGGCGGAACCAGGTCCTACCCCCTATGTCGAGTAGCGCTCGGACTCTGGCAATTGGCGATCTCTTCCCAACGGTTTCTGATAGCAGTGCACATCCCTGGGAAGTCCAACGTTATAGCGGACAGGCTGAGCAGAGCAATTCTCATGCCTCACGAGTGGTCTCTCGGACAGTGGTGGACCAAATCTTCTGCAAATGCGGTCAGCCTTGCTGCGACCTTTTTGCCACCCCCTTCAACAGCAAGTGCAACAATTTCTTCTCTGTCCTCCCTTTTCCCGGACACTCCCCCAGAGACACTGTAGTTCGTGATTGGCCTCAGGGACGACTTTATGCATTCCCTCCGTTCCCCCTGTTTCTCAAATTGATGCAGAAAGCTACCACATTGGGATGCAAGATGATCCTCATTGCCCCTTACTGGCCTCGACAAATTTGGTTCCCGTTCCTGCATCATCACCTTCTGGAGCAGCCCTGGACCCAGTTCCGGACCTCCTGATCCATCAGTCGGGTGGGCTGCACCAATCTCTTCAACCTCTCCACCTCACTGCTTGGTTGCTCCACTTCCAACCTTAGCCAGGCTTCCGAATATCTCCCACTTGGCGCGTGAAATCCTCTTATCGCACAAGTCTACCACTAGAAAGACTTGTGCTATTAAGTGGAAATGTTTCTCTTTCTGGCCAGAGGCTAGGAATATAGATCCCTTTTCAGCCCCTGTGCACCATGTTCTGGATTTTTTTAGCGGAAATTTTTCGTGCTGAATCTTCTGCCACGATTAGAGTGCAGTTAGCTGCAATTTCAAACTTTCATACAGGTCTATCAGATACTAGTATTATGTCCCATAAGCTTTGTAAAGCTTTTCTCAAAGGGTCTACTTTACTCAGGCCCCCAGTGTGAGAGATCCCCCACCTCCGTGGGATCTAAATTTGATCTTAGCTTCCCTGATACTGCCCCCCTTTGAACAGGCAGCTTCTTGTTCCTTGAAGTTTCTTTCTTGGAAAACCCTTTTTTCTGGTTGCAATTACTTCAGCCAGAAGAGTTTCTGAGCTTCAGGCCCTTTGTGTTCACCCTCCTTATCTAGTTTTCCACAATGACAGAGTGTCTCTCAGGACTAATCCTTCCTTCCAAAGGTTTCTTCTGACAATAATTTGAATCAGTCTATTGATCTGCCTGTGTTTTTTCCAAATTCTTCCAACAAGGCGGAATACAAATTGCATCAGTTTGGATGTTCATAGACAGTTACGCTTTTACTTGCATAGAACTAAGCAAATAAGAAAATAAGACCAGCTGTTCCTGTCCTATGCTGAGGGCAAACAAGGTCTACCTGTGTTGAAAGTAATCTTATCTAGGTGGTTGACATCTATCATTACATTTACATATCAGCTAAGGAATAAAGAGCTTCCTACTAAACCGAAAGGTCACTCCACTAGAGCTCTAGCTACTTCAGTGGCTTTTCAGGCAAGATTGCCAATGGAAACTATTTGTGCGGCAGCTACATGGGCCAATCTTCATACCTTTATTTCACATTATAAGCTGAACGTGGCCTCCAGGAGCAGAGCTGTTTTTGGTTCCACTGTT
Source organism: Protopterus annectens (assembly GCF_019279795.1). NCBI lineage: Eukaryota > Metazoa > Chordata > Ceratodontiformes > Protopteridae > Protopterus > Protopterus annectens. Next base: position 667,199,412 of record NC_056745.1, read on the forward strand.
CTGAAGAGTCTGTTCCGATGAGCCACCCAGGATTGAGGTGCTAGGGACACTGTCCCAACCAGCAAGAATGAAGGCGAGATAGACAACTTAACATTAAGAAGTTATGTACCTACCATAACGTTCCATGTTAGTTGTCTTCTCACCTTCTTTCTTGTGCCCCACCCTCCATCCCCCTATCCTAGTAGACGGAGAAGAGTTCCTTATGTTTTTATCACTGGCTGAGTCTTCTCTGGCTATTACTTCTGACTACCTGTCTCTCCAGTAGGATTCATGCATCCTACCACATGTTTACTGTATTATTATTATAATTGTTATGTCTGTAGTTAGGTTTACCAAACGAGATCTGGGTATCTAGCGCCAGACATCATGGGATATAGGGGGGCCTCGAGCCAGTAAGCAGCTCTCGAGCTTTTGAAGATGACCGAGTCGGAGCCGAGTATCGGCTCAGAGCCCAACCAACAAGAAAGAAGGCGAGAAGAAGACTAACATGGAACGTTATGGTAGGTACATAACTTCTTATTTTTCCACAAACACACTTTCCAGCTTTCAGTAATTTGCCTTTTTGCCACAGTTTTGTCAGGATCAACTCGTAGGTGTGAATCTTTACTAATAAAGGTCTTAGATACTTTCTCATGACCATAAATGCAGCATACACATGGTGTATCCTTTCAGTTATCAGTTCTACTGTGGAATTCCAGTCCAGTTGCATTGTGTGCCTTCATGCAATAGTTTTTTTCCTTCAAGTTTCTCTAGTACAGCAGAAAATCTCAAGTTTTCCCTACACGCTCTGTCCTGTAATTTTTTTTGAAACCTCTCTTATTGAGCAGTCTCATACTCGGCCACTCTTCTACATTTCAGCCTCTGATTTTTGCACTTTTATCAGCTTATCTAAATATCTGTTTAAAGCCTCCATTTTTCAAGCAATTTTGAGTTTATGTACTCCTTCAGTATTTAATTTATTTCAGTCAGCTCTGAGCACCTCAAACCTATTTTTCCTCTAGATTACTAGAAGCCATGTCTTGCACCAAAGCTGGGGTTTGAACAGCTGCAGGAATTCTCTCCTCTGTTTCCTCTTTGCCTTTTTAATTGATTTTCTTTCAGGCTCTCTGTTCTTTGCATGCATCCAGGCAGACTACTTACTAGCCAGTAACTGAATATTATTCACATTTACAGTATCTCTAGCTGCAGTTTCTTGGTTCCAGTTTTCACAGTGGGAGAGCAGAAGACAAGTTATTGATCACTGTGGAGCCATCTTGGAAGTCCCTAAGTCAAGCAGTTTTTGAAAGATAGTTTTTTTAGATAGATATGTAAAACATACGCTCCTCCTTGTGTTCCTGTCTTTGTGCTTGACAAGATTACTTTTCCATTTGATATAGTTCAAGGCTGTTATGAGGTTCTTAATGTGGAAGTCTGTTTTACTGTCTGCTGTGACTTCTGCTAGAAGAGGTTGAGTTACAAGCTGATGTTCTTCGTGTTTCACTGTTGCAGTCCTCACACTTGGGGTTATCTGCCTGCAGGAGGCCCTCAGTAGGCCCAAATACCAGAGACTTAGTATTTCTTCGGTTGCTGTCACTTCAGGACTGATGTCAGGTCACCAGGGGTATAAAAACAGGCAGCTGACGCCATTACATCAGTCTTTCTTTCCAAGGAGCCCGAAGCAGTTTGCACGAGTGCCGGTTGGCCAGTGCCTGAAATTTCGTTTACCAATTGAATCATCCTGAAGTCTTCTAAAGCTAAGTACCCTGTTGGGGATCCTTTTTTCTTGCTCTAACCTATGTCAGAAAAAGTTAAAAATAGTCTGGCCTGTGGAAAGGAAATAACAGAGATTTTCATTCTTACTGCATCACCTGTTAAGGCACAGACCATAATGTACCTCACTGTCAGTTTTGTGCCTTGTTCAACGGCCGAACCATTCATAGTCTGGTCCTTATTGTCACTAAATGCTTTCATTCTTGATCACTATTCCGAAATGGCTTTGGTAAACCATCCGACTACTGATATATTACGAAAAAATGTAAGGATAAAGAAAGACCGCACATGTCCAAAGCTGGTGACGACACTTCTGTTTAGCTAGTCGACAGTTCTCCGGTACTCTGTGAGGAGCTTTCGCAGCCCCTGATGCTCACTTCAGTGGATTTGCAGGCCTCTACTGAGACCCGTTCTGAGTATGCCACAAGACTCAACTATGGTACCTGTGGATGTCTCTACCTTGGATGGGTCCAGAGCTGCTGAGCAGGCACCAGCTTTTGAGGTTATTCGCACTACCGATGTTACACAGACATCAGTTCTGTCTAAAACTATCTAGTTTATAAGGCCAAGATTACCGCTATGCGTAGAAAACCAACATCCAAAGTGCATGCACCCACTGCCTTGCCACAACATCAACTGCTTAAAATGGCAGAAGACCTTGTTATGCTGATTAGGGGAAGTCAACCTTCCTCTGTTAAGAGAAAGAGAGATCAGTCCCAGCAGCTTCAACAGACTCTGAGGTTTTTGATTATGAAGACATGCCCTTTATCTGCATATGAGGATTCAGATGCAAAGGAATCCATTGCCTCTGCCTCTCCTCCAGAGGATTTTTCTTTTGGTGAAACCTTATGTACTTTGAGAGCATTTCCATTGGGAATGACAAGACTATACTCAGTCCAAAAAGAGACTCAGAGAATTTCTAGACTTGCCACAACATACCCCCAGTCCTAGAAGTTGTTGATGTTTTTATGGAATCCAGTCTTATACTTTAGTACCTGTCTGGTTTCCTAGGAGCAGGGGATAGAGTACCTGACTCTCATAAATTCCTTTTCAAAAATCCTACTGCTGACCCCAGAGATCATTTCCCAGAGACCTGAAGGTATCAAGGCGACTACAGCTAAGAATCCCACCCCTTTGAACAGGGATTCCAGAGCTTTGGACAGATGGGGTAAGAAAGTATATACTTCTGCAACTCTCGCCTTTAGGGTCTTGAATTGTCAGCAACATATTATGGAACTTAAGCAAAAAGTAGCTACCTTTTCAGACTGTAGAAAATAAAGAATTGCAGGAACTTTTGCATTCTACAATCCAAGTCAGCAGGCATACATTGCAGTGTGGCTTTGATAGCCTAGAAGCATCTTGCGGGGCAGCAGTCACTGGATCTGTACTGAGAAGACATGTTTGGCTTAAGGAACGGACCTTGCCAGACCATGTCAAATCAAAGTTATTTAGATGCTCCTTTGAATGAGGGCAATTTGGCACCAAAGCAGAAGTGTTTTTTTACAAAGATGGAAGAAAAAGCTAAATCTATGCAAACAGTTAAAGAATTCTTACAAGTGCAGCCTCCTAGATTCAGTAGGCATTGCCCTTAAAACACTGGTCCTTTCCAACCCCCTCCAAGCCATCTCAAACTAGACCCAGGGGAAACATACCACCCAGACTACAGTCTGAAGATATGCAGAGATCTAAGCAATGGAGTGCCCCCACCCCCAAAGCAGGGAGTGCTAAGCCACATCCCTACTGTAAGAACTCACAATGACTTCTCTGCTCCACTCCCCACCTCTGCCCAGCTGCTTGTGCTCTTAGGAGGAAAACTTGCCCTTCATGCAAAAAACTGGGTGACCATCACCAAAGACCGATGGGTCCTCTCCGCATTGTATCCCAGGGGTACAAATTCTACTTCCACACTCTGCCAACCCCAAAAGGGTTCCCAGATCTTCCTCCAAACCAGTGGGCAGAGGCATAAAACCAAGTCTTATGCCTGCTCTCTATCAGGGCTTTTCACCTGGTTCCTGCGGAGCAGATAGGTCAAGGATTCTATTCCTGACTTTTCCTGGTACCCAGAAAAGAGGGCTCTTTATGCCCAATCTTGAATCTTTCTATCCTCAACACCTTCCTGGTAGTACCAAAATTCAAAATGCTCACCCTGCAGGAGCTTCTGCCTATGCTAGCCAAGGATGCCTGGTTAGTCACCCTAGACTTAAAAGAAGCCTTTCTGCACATCCCAATAAGGGAGTCGTGTAGGAAATATCTACATTTCAGAGCCGGACCTATGCATTATCAATTCTCTGCACTTCCCTTTGGCTTATCACTGCTCTCAGAGTATTCACAAAATGCCTGGCTCCAACCATTGCTTACTGCAGGCAGAAAAATATTCAGATTTAACCATACTTGGATGACTGCCTGATATAGGCGGACAGCTAGGAATTGCTGTTGCAGCACCTGACATTTGTAAAGAATCTTACTACATCTCTGGGGTACACCATCAATGAAAAGAAATCAACGCTGGTGCCCAGTCAGGAGTGTATTCCTGGGAGCAAGCTTGGACACAACATCCCAAATGGCATTCCTCACTTCAGAAAAGCAAGCCTTTCGGACAGGCTACTTCACTCTATTGGCCACCAGAACTTAGCTATCCGCAAGGAAACTCCTGCAGACCCTAGGGTTCATGGCCTCATGCATCCTACAAATTCAATATGCCAGACTGCATATGAGGAAACTTCAGTGGTACTTGAGTCTTCTGTGCCAACATATTCAACCTGGAAACCGTCATTCCTGTCATACCCTGTTTATGGACAGAGTTTCTTTGGTGGGCAGCAGCATGCAACCACAACAAGGGACTGCCCTTTACTCAAACCCATGCCACCCAGACCCTAACCACAGACGCATTAGACTATGTCTGGGGAGCACACATGGATGGCAAATGCATCCAGGGCCACTGGAGCCCAAGTCAAATTCATCTGCACATCAGCCAAAAAGATGCTAGCTGTACAGCACACCCTGGCCCTGGCAGCTTTCAGATCCCTACTCTCTCCAGGACAATTGCTAATCAAAACAAATAGCACCACAGTTATGTGGTACATCAACAAGCAGGGGGAAACCCACTCTGAAGGTTATCCATGGCCTTGTGGAATACTGCCTTGGACATGCAAGTCTATCTGCAAGCTCAGTTCCTGCCAGGCAAACAAAACTCACTGGCAGACTTGAGCAGAAATCTTCTAAACCCACATGAGTGGCAATTAGAGCCCAGCACCTTCAACTTTCTGATTCAGAAATGGGGGACCCCAGAGGTGGATCTCTTTGCCTCCCCCTGCAACCACCAGCTGAGCAAATTCTGCACCAGGAGCCCTTATAGCAGGGCTTGGAAAGTGGATGCCCTATCTTTTCAGTGGGTAAATCTCTCAATCTATGCCTTTCCTTTTCTGCCCCTTCTCCCAAGAGTATTTCTGAAAGTAAGACAGGACAGACAAAGGACAATTCTGATTGCCCCGGACTGGCCATGCCAACACTGGTATCTACTCCTGTGCAGCCTGACACCAGTGCCACCATGGCACCTGTAACAGAACCCAACCCTGCTCTCTCAGCAGTAGGGTCAGATATTGCATCCACAACTACAAACCCTAAATTTTGCGGCCTGGCTTATTCCTTGAATTCTCCCCCAGCATCCCTATGCAAGCAGGTGCTGGACGTCATACTTGAAGTCAGAAGACCCAGTACAAGGAAATCCTGTGCTGATAAGAGGAAAAGATACTGCTCCTGGATTCAAGCCAAAGGAGAAGACACAACTCTGCTCTTCCCTGCCTGTAATCCAGGATTACTTAGCAGATCTACTCCACAAATACCAGTCTTTCTCATCTTTTAAGATACATGTCTCAGCCATTTTGGCTCATTGCAACACTGAGCCACCTTTCTTTTCACACCCTCTTATCAAACAATTCCTCAGAGGGGCAAACAACTTAAAGCCACCAAGGAGAGCATCCACTTCTGCTTGGGACCTTAACTTTGTACTGGAGAACTTCACACTTCCCCCTTTTGTACCTGCAGCATCGGCAGAGTTTAAATTTCTCTCTTGGAAAACGTCCTTGCTTCTAGCCATCACTTCATCTAGAAGTGTCTGAGCTACAAGCACTTATGGCTGTGGAACCCTTCATTATTTTCCATGCTGACAGAGTTTCCCTCAGGACTTCCCCTTCCTTTATGCCTAAAGTGGTGTCCAGTGTGGCTCTCAACCAATCCATCCATTTGCCAACCTTCTTCCCTAATCCTCAAAACAAAGAACGGATCCTGCACTCCTTGGGCGTGCATAGACGGCTCAGATTCTACCTGGATAGGACTAAGCCCTTCAGAAAATCTGACCAGTTACTAGTCAGCTTTGCAACAGGGGCAGAGGGTAAGGCCACTTCAAAACAATCTCCAAATGGATAGCACACTGTATCCATTTCTGCTACAAGCACCATGGGAAACCACCCCCTCAAGGGGTCAGAACACATTCCACTAGGGCGACATCTACCTCTACAGCATTTATCAGGGGAGTTCCTACCAGGGACATCCTGAAAGCTGCTACTTGGAGGTCTGTACACACCTTCACCAAGCATTGCCACCTGCCTGTCTTTTCCAAATCCAGGGCAGGTTTTGCAACAGCAATCCTGCAAGGCATTGTAGCCACCCCTAACTTTTCTTGACTGCCTCCACCCTTGTTCAGCTTTGGGAATCTACCCAAGTGTGATGACTGCAACAGTGAAACATGAACATAGTACAGTTGTGTACACTTACCATAAATGTAGATGTTAGTGTATTCACTGTTGCAGTCCTGATTTCCCTCCCTCCAGCCCCCTGGTGTCTCTCTCTCTCTCTATGCCTTCCACTCAACCCTTTCAGTGGTATTGGTATTTACTTTTTACTGGTGGTGGTTTAACCCACCATAACCTAGCTCCCTATTTGGGGGGCTCTTGACATTTAGGGCAAGAAAAACTGATGTAATGGCATTGGCTGCCTGTTTTTATACCCCTGAAGACCTGATATCAATCCTCGAACGACATCAACCGATGCAGAAATACTAAGTCTCTGGTATTCGGGCCTACTGAGGGCTACCTGCAGGCAGATAACCCCAAGTCTGATGACTGCAACAGTGAATACACTCTAACATCTACATTTATGGTAAGTGTACAAAACTGCACTTTATGGTGAGTCAACCCTATCTCATTTTCCCTAATAACTGGGTTTCATTGAGAACTAGTTTTTTAATGCTGAAACTGATCTGAGTTTAATTTCCTTATTTCTTTTTCTTAGCCCATAAACAAGAAAGAAGAAAAAAATCTTAACTGCTTTGGACGTAGCTCATTATAGTACCCTGACAAAACTCATTCCTTCAGAAAAGCTTATCAGCTATTTGTCTCTTATAGATTCATTGATTTGTTACTGTGCTAACAATGCAGTGGGCCATTATAAGCCTAGCCAACTTTAATGATGTGCATCCGAAAAGGACATTAAGGGCCTTTATATGCTACCTCTGCCCCACGGAGATATGGATGCCAGGCCTGTTGTAAATTTCATATTCCTCATACACACTGATCCAGGTTGTGCCTAAACTTGGGTAATAGATAACTGATTCGTATGGATGGGAAGCCTGTTCCATAGGAGGAGCAGTCTCTGGGACATGTCTGTCTTTGCAGCGTATTCTGTTTGTCACAGACAAAATTCAGATCCTTAGACGTATTTCTTGTACTGTTTGACTTGCAAATATGCAGGAGATTCCCAAGTGTGGGGTTTGCGGATGCCTTGAAAGTCAGGCATAGTTCATCCCTCAGCAATCTGTAGGACACCATATGATGTCCAGCTATATCCCACCGGACTGCCAACAATTACATGACACCACTTACTACCCTGGGTAAGTAACTAAGGAGCTTCAATCCTTAGTACTCACTCCAATATGAAACTGTCACATAAACAGAAGTAATATTTCACAATTTTCCCCTAAGAGCACAACAGGAAGATGCTCTATTTTCTTAGGACTGGACTGTATACCTCTGTCCACCCCAGCTGTATTTTCTTATTACACACGTCAGAGCAATGTGTCCCAGTGTATGACCTCTGATGCACTCTCACTCAAAATTTAAATCTCACATGTCCAAACACTTCTGGGAAAGCCTTTCAGATTTCCAGCTCTGTCCCTTCCCCAAAATAATTTGGTAACGCTGCCACCAATCAGTGTGTCTTCATGCCTTTCTAAAGGGGTGTCCAATTATGAAAATTAAATACCAAAATAAATGGTAGTTATGACCATATGCGACCAGGCCTTCAATGTGACCTGGAGAGTATCATAGGTAGCACTCTCTAATCTTTAAAGAAAAACACTGATTTCCAGCCACAATATAAAGTAATGAAGAACATTTAATAAGTAAAATTATTAGAAGACTGTAAATCAGTAACTCTCAAACACCAGAATTCACTCACCAGAAATGTAAAATTTAACTGCAGGATATGAGTCCATTATTCTGGGAAAACTCTATCTTAATTAATCTTTCCTGATCTAATCTAACAGAAACAACAAGGTAAAAGACAGGCTTACAGTTTTGGTGATTTCTGTTTCATGGGTGTCCACTGCACAAGCACTTGATAAAACTGCTCAGTATTTGACAAACTGCATTCTCAACTGTCTAATTTAAAAAATAAAAATAAAAAAAAAGCTGTTTGAAAAAAGTTATTTTCCTGTCAGTCAGCTGTTTAAATAATCACCTAGCAACCAGGAACATACTAATGACACCACTCACTGTTCAGCTGATTATCCACAGTACTTTAGAATGTCCCTGTCAAACATGTGCAATTAGAAATGCAGCAAAACACTGGCAGATTCTTTAAACATTCGGTATAAAGGAGATGCTCAACATTTTAAAACTCATTTACATTTTCACAATTAGGCATGCTGGCATACAATAGAAGAAAAAATATTTGGAGTCTACTTGAGCTATAAAAATGCCTATGTAAATACTTCCAAAGATCCTAAATCTTCTAGACTTTGTTGCATATTTGTGAGAGACGCATATTCCCCCAGCTATTCAAACCCCAGCTTTAGTGCAAGACATGGCTTCTAGTAATCTAGAGGAAAAAATGGCAGAAGTGCTCAGAACTAAGTGAAATAAATTTAAACACTGAAGGAGTATATAAACTCACCTCCCTTGTGCAGAGGAATGTCTCCTGCTAGACATAGTAACACAGAAGAGTGTTTTCAGTTTCTTCACATTGGGAAAGGGCTTTAAGGTGCTCTGCATGCGACAGGTTTTGTTACACCCTGTGTTCTTTTTGTAAGGACCCTCTGAGGTTGCTTTTCTTACATATGCCTGGTCAGGTACATATTGAAGGGAGCATTGTACAAGGAGAGTATAGTGGGTTAATGACCTCTTTGGACCTAGATGCCATTATAAGTTACAGAATGTAAATGGATTTCCGCAACACTGACCATGTGATGGTCAAAGGTAAGGCTACTGTCCATGTGCATTCGCAGATCCCCAGCCACTGAGTCAACTCTTATGGGTGTGTTATCAACATGGTAATTAACCAGGATGATTGACTTCCCAAAGGGACACTTGTACACTTCTTAGCACTGAGTTTAAGACCATGGCTTTGGCATCATTTGTTAGTCAGAAATGGGCCTTCTTGCAGAATGCTAGTGTCTGCAGGGAAGTTGATGATAACCCCCAGCTAGCAATCCTCTGCAGATTTCGCCATAAACCTTAACCGTTTGCTTCCACTTCAGAGAAGTAGATGCCAAAAAGGAGTTGATGCAGCCTCAAGCCCTGGGGGACTCCTCTAGTGACTGGCTTCTAGGTGTAGGTAGCCTCACCTATTTGATCTCCTGGGTCATATCAGTGAGACTGTTAGCTATCCAGTGATGATGAAAGGGTTTATACCTAATTTGGTTAGCTTGTTTAATGCCTGAGTGGGGTATTGCCTCAAAAACCTTGGCCAGGTCGAGGTAAGCAGTATGCACAGTCTTTGCCTTATCTGTTGTTTTGGTGACCCTCTGAAATAATTCCACCAGATTTAATAGGCAATGCCCTTCCTTTACGAAAGCCAGAATGTGATGGGTCCAGCACTGGCAGGTTATCTATGTCCTCCTTTTTCCTGTCCTTGATTCTTTTCAAGGCTTTACATATGAGGCTGGTCAGAGTTATGGGCCTGTAGTTAACTGGATCGGTGGTTGGACCTCCCTTGTGCAGAGGAATGACTGTAACCATCTTCCATTCCTTGCGTGAAAAACCTGACTTTAGGCTCCAATTGAAAAGTGATTCAAGTGGACATTATTATTTTTATACCTTATAATTTTGTTTTAAGTTTATATTATTTTGGGCATAGTGGCACATCCTATAGTGCTGTTGCCTCATAGCAAGAGGTTCCCTGGTTCTGTTCTCTGCTGGGATGACTTCTCTGTGGAGTCTGCAGGTCCTCCCAGTATTTGTGTGGGTTTCCTCAGAGTGTACCGGTTTTCTCCCGCATTTCAAAGACCTGCAGTAGGTGGATTGGTTACTCTAAAATGGCCATTGTGTGTGTGTATGCCCGTGTGTGGTGTGGATGAACTGCCATGGCAGGGCTAGCCACCCGGCAGTGTAAACCTTGTCTCTAGATGATTCTCTGTTGAAGTGACACCCCAACCCCATGTGCACAAAAAAAAAAAAAAAAGGGAAAGGAGTTGTGGATGGATTATTTTATATCTCATAAAACCAGAAAAGGACATTTCAGTGTTGTGGGATATTTTGAAGCAGTTTCATATCTTTTTGGGATAAAAAAATTACAGCTAAAACAGAGGCAATAGCTGTAAATTATGTACCCTCTCACAAATTGGTTCAGCAGTGTCCATATTTATGAGGACATGATTAAATGAAGTACTTAAGAGTATGGATTAAAAAGGATTCTAGTGTGGCAGCTAAAGATATGTGGGAAGAGACCAAAAAAAGATAGTACGAAAACTGAGAAATTGAAAGCTTTTGTTATATGGATAGCAACATGCACTTAAAATGTTTAGTGCCTTTAGTTTTAGACACAGGTCAGGGATATTTTTATCCACCAGAGGAGAAGTTGTGGATCGCAGTTGATGAGCTGAATGATTTTATCTGAGAGGAAAATGGCAAGAGTCAAGTGGGATAAGCGAATTCTTCCAGTAGAGTAAGGTGGTTTGGGATTACCCTGTTTGAAGGGGTATTTCAGAGCTATACAGTTAAGGATCCTATACATAGCACAAGCAGAAACGTATAATTGAAAATGAAAAGGGATGCTGAAATGGGAAAAGCTCGGGAAAGGAGCAGAGACTGGGATTTTGGATGTGTATCCTTAAGGTGAATAATAGCCATATAATATATTCATAAAGTAGCAGAAAGTATACAAAGTACTAAGCCAGCATGGGACTTGGAGAAAGATTGTGCTGATGGGGATGACTGCAGTTAGGGATACAGACAATAGACAAGAGTGATCTGGAATTTATTGGAGAAACTGGAAAAGCAACAAAGGTATACGGAGCAAATAGTGAAGGGAGAGGTAAAAGAGTGGCAAGAGGTCAAGAATTTTTTAGACTGCAGGCTACAGATTGCTTTCCTTATCAAGGATTGATATCAGAGTAATATAGGCAAAGGAAAAGAAATGTAAGCAAAAGACCAGCACTGGTAAAATTTTTAGTAGCATCTGGAACAGAAGCTGCTGCTAAAAAAAAAAAAAGTATAATTAGTAGAGCGTATAAAATATTGCGTAAGTATAAAAATCAATCAGCGAACATTAGAAAGGACTGAGAAAAGAGACTGAATAAGTGAGTCACAAAGAAGCAATGGGAGAATATATGTGCATCTCCCAAATATGCAGCAAAGTCTAGAAGATTTAGGATCTTTGGCAGTATTTACTTAGGCATTTTTATACACCAAGTAGACTCCAATGAACTTTTCTTAAGGCAGACAGCAAACGGAGGTGTGATGGTAAAGAAAGAGGAAATTGGGAACTTATTTTCTGGGAGTGTGACTTAATTGTCTAGACATAGCAAGTCCTTGCTGAGTCTAATTATGGTGGCTACCATAAAAGCAATTACTAGAAAACAGAAATAAGTCTAAATTAGCTGTACTAGAAATGGTGAATATAATAACAGAGAAAACTGAAATTGGGATCTTTTAGAAAAGGGTAGGAGCAAATTACATAGAAAAAATGGGAATTATGTGAGCAATACATGGAGAGGAATAGAGGTTTAAAAGAAGGCAGGATGTGAATGAGCTATGTAATATTTGACAGTGACTGGATAGATTGTAAGGAGGTATAATGTTTGCAACTAAAATTGTCAGTATGGTTTGTTTACATTTTTATAGATGTATGATTTACCTACATGATAATTTTAATAAAGATGGTTCTTGTTTTAAAAAAAAAAAAAATAAAGTTGCTTCTTTTCCTTAGACAAAATCCAGGCAGCAGTGATTTGTTTGCTTGACTTTTCTCAGGTCAGATCTTGGTTGAAGAGATTGCACAAGTGCAGAGAGCTGTAAACAGGTTTTTCATAGTATTTGCTCAGGATATGTGGTTCATGGTAAGCAGTCCCTATCAAAACAGTGTGTGGATTCAGTCATTTTATTGTCTGGTATGTAAACATTGCATGGCAAGTGTACTTAAAGGCTCCATCAGAGAGGTATGGTTGCTTCTCTAGCCTGTTGTAAGAATGTTTCCCTGCCAGACATTTGTGCTGCAGTTGTACTTTTTTTTTTTATTTCCAATTTATGACTTCAGCAAACAGTGCTAATTGAAATTCAGGTGTCTGGCTTCAATTGTCTCTCATTATTTCAGGACACAGCTTTTTCAGCTGCTGTACTTCCTGCTTCTCTGGAGAAGTTAATACTTGGGAAGGTTCATTTTCGTTATTGCCTGCAGATGTTGATAATTCCTGCATGTTCATAGTTATCTGCCACAGAGAGCTAAATCTTTCTCCTCCAAGCAAAATGCAAAAATAAATTGAGTGTTCTGCTCTGTTGGTGTTGAGATGACAATGGCCCATGTGACTGGAGTTTGAATAGCAGATGTTCATCGTGTTACACTGCTGCAGTCATTACACTTGGGTTATCCTGCCGTCAGGTGGTCCTGCAGTCGGCCAGAGTTCCAAAGTCTTGGTCCGGCGTCTATTGCTGTCACTTTTTCCCTGATGTCAGTGCGCAAGGGGTATATAAGATGCATCCAACACCATTTTCTTCAGTCTTTCTTGCCGCGCGGTGCCAGAAGCAGAAGCAGTTGACAAGTGCCGGTCGGCCGACTCCTGAGATTTTCGAAGTCTAATTTCGGATCCGAACTCTTCAGTAAAGCTAAGTACCCTGTTGGGGAAACTTTTTTTTCTTGCCTCAGACCGATGTCAGAAAAAGTTAATTGTATTTCTTGTGGGAAGCAAATACCTCATAAGGACTTCCACTCTTACGGTATTCCATGCCTAGGCCCTGATCACGATGTCACTAGTTGTCGGTTTTGTGCTAGATTTAACAAACGCACTATAAAAAGACGTTTTGATTTTTGCTTTGCACTACTTTGGCCGAAGGTTTAATTATACCATGCCGTCGGTTCAACCGACGACCTCCATACAGAAAAAACGCAAAGACAAGGATAAAGACAGTCATCCGAGGTCCAAAACTGACTAAACCTCTTCTAGGCCAGTCGGTGGTTCGCCGGTTCTCAGTGAGGCGCTTTCGCAGCCCCTGACGCCCGCTACCTCAGAGCCACAGGCTGCTTCCGACTCCCATGTGGAGACAACTAGGCCTCTGGAAGCTCAAGGTATTGGGCCTACGGAAACTAATCCCTCAGATGGGTCCGGAGCCGCTGAGCAGGCATCTGCTTCTGAGGGTGTTTTCAGACCTTCACAACTTACCATTAAAACAGCCAAGACAAAGGTACCATTAAAGACAAAGAAACAAGTAAAGTATTCTCCTGGACAGTTCTCCATGCCTAAGAAACAGATACTTAAAATGGCCGAAGACCTCATTACTCTAATCTGGGGTTCCCATCCCCCTCCTGAGAAAAGGCCTAGGTAGGATACAGACTGATTCCTCTGATCAGGTTTCCATTTCCTCTGATTCCTCTTCAGACCAGGGATACTCTCTACCCCCCTATGAGGACTCTGATGCTGAAGAATCTATCCCTTCAGTCTCTCCTCCTGAGGATTATTCTTTTGGGGAATCTTTACATTCCATAAGGGAGCATTTCCATTGGGAAAGTCAGGATTACTCAGAATCCAAGAAAAGGCTCAGGGATTTCCTTTTATTACCTCAGCACAGGCCGCTGGCTATTCCACCTGTGCTAGACGTTGTGGATGATGCCTTCTCTGAATCCAGCTTGTCTCCTGATTCTTTGCCCCCTGCTCCAGCCAAGCCAGACAAGTACTATAGAGTCCCTGACTCTCACAAGTTTCTTTACAAAAACCCTTGTGCTGATCCAGAAACTATTTCCCAGGGTCCAAAAGGGGTTAAAGCTTCCATTGCAAAAAGTCTAGTACCCTCTGACAGAGATTCCAGAGCTTTGGATAGATGGGGGAAGAAAGTATACACTTCTGCAACTTTAGCAGTAAGAGCTTTAAATTGCCAGTTTCACATGCTTAAGTACCAACTATTTAATTGCTCAGTTAAAACAGAAAATGCTTGCAAGCTCAGAAGCTCCTGATTGTAAAGAAATGCAGGATTTATTGCATGCAGTTGAACAGGTGGGAAAACACTCTGCAATGTGGTTTTGATTCTTTAGAGGCCTCTTGTAGAGTCGCAGTTACAGGTTCTGTGATTCGAAGACATGCTTGGTTAAAAGAACAGAGTTTACCTGATCATGTTAAGGCAAAATTATTGGATGCTCCTTTACAGCATGATACCTTGTTTGGTGTTAAGGCAGAAGAGGTTTTAAAGAAAATGGAGGATAAAGCTAAATCTATGCAAACAGTCAAGGATTTCTTACAGGTACAGCCACCTCGGTTTAGCAGAAATTGGCCAACAAAGAATTGGTCCTTTCCAGTGTCAGACAGGCCACAGAGAGGCAGATACAGACGCCCAAGAGGCAGATCTCAACCCCAAGGCTCAAACAGACAACGACAGTGGGGCACCTCAACCCCAAAAGGAGGTGAGGACAAGTCTCAGCCTTACAGGAAACCGTCACAATGACTTTCCCCTTCGTACGCCAAGCACGTCCCTTTTGGAAGCCCCCTTAAGGGGAAAACTAGCGCTTTCTCAAAACTGGCAAACAATCACCCAAGACAAATGGGTTCTAAATATTGTGTCTCATGGTTACAGGTTCCACTTTCATACTTTACCAAGACTAAAAGAAATGCCAGACCTGCCACAAAATCAATGGGCAGAGGCACAAAAACAAATTTCAGCCCTCATGGACATGAGAGCTATTCAAAAAGTACCACAGCAGGAACAAGGACAAGGATTTTACTCAAGACTCTTCCTGGTCCCCAGAAAGGACAAGGCCTGGAGGCCCATACTAGACCTTTCAATTCTGAATACTTACCTGGATATTCCAAAATTCAAAATGTTAACATTACAGCAGCTTCTACCCATGCTGGGCAAGAAGGCTTGGCTTCTTACTGTGGACCTCAAAGAGGCATACCTGCATGTCCCTATCAGACAAAATTGCAGAAGATACCTCAGATTCAAAGCTGGTACATTGCACTACCAATTCTCTGCACTGCCCTTTGGCTTATCTACTGCACCCGGGGTATTCACAAAGTGCCTGGCACCAGTAATTGCATTTTGCAGACAGAGGAATTCAAATATATCCATACCTGGACGACTGCCTCATTCAAGCAGAGACAAAGACATTCTTCTACAGCATCTGGCATTTGTAAAAAAGGTTGCTAATTTCTATAGGGTACACAGTAAACGAAAAGAAGTCAAAACTAGTGCCCTCGCAACAGATTATATTCCTGGGTGCCAGCATAAATACAATGGCCCAGATGGCTTACCTCACGCCAGACAAACAAGTTCAGCTAACTCAATATTTTCATTTACTGGCAAAATAGTCCCATCTCCCTGCAAGAAAAATTCTGCAGGCCCTGAGATTCATGGCATCCTGCATTCTACTAATACCATATGCCAGACTGCATATGAGGAAATTACAGTGGTACCTAAAAAGTGTTTGGACTCAACACTCTCACAGTTTAGAAGCAGTAATACCAATGATTCCATGCCTACAACAGGAGTTTCGATGGTGGGCACAGGCATGTCACCTAAACAAAGGCCAGCCTTTTACCCAACCCACAGCCAGGCAAACTGTAACAGATGCTTCGGATTATGCCTGGGGAGCACACATGGCAGGAAAATGCATTCAGGCCAAGTGGAGCACAGACCAGATGCATCTTCACATCAAACAAAAAGAGATGTTGGCTGTTCAAAATGCCTTAACAGCTTTCAAGGAACTTCTGCATCTAGGACAATTATTACTAAAGACAGACAACACCACAGTAATGTGGTACATAAGCAAGGGGGCACTCATTCTTATCCCCTATGCAGGCAAGCCATGACCTTGTGGAACACAGCTCTAACGTATCAAGTTCACCTGCAAGCACAATTCCTGCCAGGAAAGAAAAATACTCTGGCAGACTACCTAAGCAGAAATATCATGGACCCTCACGAATGGAAATTGAATCCACAAATCTTCAGCATGGTAACGCAAAACTGGGGATGCCCAGACATGGATCTTTTTGCCTCCCAACTGAATTGCCAACTACAAAAATTCTGCACAAGGACTTATCACAAATACCTCAGAGGGGCTAAAAACATAAGACTGCCCCGGAGAGCACCAACACCGACTTGGGACCTCAATTTCGTTTTGGAAAAACTGACCCGCCTTTTGAGCCAGCCAACACAGCCGATCTAAAATTTTTATCATGGAAAACACCTCTGCTCGTGGCAGTAACTTCAGCACGAAGAGTCTCAGAGCTACAGGCATTAATGTCAGTGGAACCTTTTATAATTTTTCATCAGGACAGGGTTTCTTTAAGGACAAACCCTACCTTTATGCCAAAGGTGATATCTAGTGTGGCTCTTAACCAAACCGTCCATTTGCCAACTTTTTATCCAAACCCCCAGAATAAAGTGGAGAAACTTTTGCATTCTTTGGACATACACAGGCAGCTAAGCTTCTACTTGGACAAAACAAAAGCTTTCAGGAAAACTGAGCAACTGTTTGTAGCATATGCTGCAGGATCACAGGGCAAGGCTGTCTCAAAGCAGACTATATCCAAATGGATAGGACGCTGTATTCGTTACTGCTACACACAGCATGGAAAATCAGTCCCAAATACCATTAGGTCACATTCCACCAGGGCTACAGCCACTTCAACCGCCTTTCTCAGAGGAGTACCTACCAAGGAAATTTTGGAGGCTGCAACTTGGAGTTCAGTGCACACCTTTACCAAGCATTATCACCTGCCTTTTTACTCTAAATCCAGAGCAGGATTTGCCACTGCAGTTCTGCAGGGCCTCATAGCCAATCCTAACTTTTTATAGACCAGCAAGCCAACCTTAGCTTTGGGATTCTACCCAAGTGTAATGACTGCAGCAGTGTAACACGAACATAGTGCAGTTTTGTACCTACCATAAATGTAGATGTTCGAGTGTTCACACTGCTGCAGTCCAGGTTACCCTCCCTCCATCCCCTCTGAACTAGCTGGACTTGTACCTTTCTATCCTATACAACCTTTGTGGTGTATTTGCTTGTAACTGAAGGTATTGCTTTTATTTTATATGTATACTTTTTATTAGCAATATGTATTGCCTACCTATTGGGGGGCACCTGACATCTGGGGCAAGAAAAACTGAAGAAAATGTCGTTGGATCTTGTATACCCCTGGCGCACTGACGTCAGGGAAGAAGCGACGGCAACCGATGCCGGACCAAGACTTTGGAACTCTGGCAGACTGCGGGACCGCCTGACTGCAGGATAACCCAAGTGTAATGACTGCAGCAGTGTGAACACTCGAACATCTACATTTATGGTAGGTACAAAACTGTATTTTAGGGGCTTATTGGTGTAGGCATGGAGGATGATTATGACCATCTTTTGTGAGGGGGGGGGTGCACACTTTGTGGCACATGAACACTGGTTACTTTGTCTGCTGATCAGGAAAGCAACTGAGCGGTGAGTTGGTGGTGGTGGGGGAGTTTGTCATCAGCCTTTGTGGAATTGAGGGCAGTGCTGTGTAGACAGTTAAAGTTCCCACACAGGCTGCCATATGGACATGTGCAGGAAGGTAGGGCAAAAAGAAAAAATGAACAGAAACTGCTGTTAAAAAGGTATAGTTAGGGCATATAAAATATTACTTGATAACTAAGAGATTCAATCTGAAGAGGTTAAATACTAGAAGTGAAGATTGGAAAGGCAGTTTACCAAAAAACAGTGGGAGGACATCTGTGTGCTTCCCAAGTATGCAAGAAAATATAGAAGATTTAGGATTTTTGCATAGGAGTGTTTATATAAGGTAGTTTTGTAACCCAAGCACAAACCTACACCTCCCCAGCTGCCCTTTGAACCTGCTGCCAGGATGGACATCAGATTTTTGACTTGGTGAATAGTTTTTCTAGTGGCAATAACTTCGGCTCAATTGGAACTACAGGCTTTGTTCTGCAAGCCCCCTTATGTTCTATAAAGATAGCGTATGCTTGAGAACCAATCCATCTTTTGTCCTTAAGTTAGTTTCTTTGACCCCACTGAACCAGAGCATCAGTCAGCTGATTTTTTTTCCTAATTTTCTGTAGTAAAGGAGAATGTGTTTCACTTACTAGATGCACATCAACTTAGTCTCTTCACTTGTATCAGATCCTTCAGGAAGACAGATTAACTATTTGTCTCCATTTTTAAATCTAAGGTGGGCCATAGCATTTCAAAACTGTCCTTATCTATATAGTTGTCAAGTGAATTTTTCATGTTTGCAAGAAAAAGGCTTGACCCTGCCTGAACCAGTTAAAGCCCATTCAATTAGATGTTTTTAAATTTTCTTTGCTTTCTTTTTCAGGGCCTGCATTGATAGTTGTGTGGCTGAGACTTGGTCCACTGTTCACACACTTATTTCTCAGTGGTGCAGTGGTTAACATTGTTGCCTCACAGCAAGAGGTATCCGGTTTGATTCTTGGCTGGGCTGCCTTCTGTGTGGATTCTGCATGTCCTCCCTGCATTCACGTGGGTTTCCTCCGGGGTAGTCCAGTTTCATCCCACATTGCAGAGACATGCTTCTGGAGCATTTCCCTTGGACCGCCTCTGAAAATAGGCTGTCCTAGTTGGATTTTTGCAGTCAAAAAATGTTGCAGCTTGTAATATATTTATTTATTTGCAGTCTGAAAACAGGCTAACTTTTGGTTCAGCTGTCCTCTGGAATGCATGACTCTACAGGTTAAGTAGCTGGGGGCTCTCCCATCTGTTGATAAATGGACAGAATAGAGCATCCCATATGAAAGTTAAGTACTTACAATGCTGAATCTGTTTTGTCTGGTTCCGTCTTTTCACATCTCCCTGCTTTACCTCCCTTTTCCATTCAGTAGAAGATAATTCACTTTGTTTCAAGTATGTCACTATGGACTGCCTCCTGAAAAGTGTTCTACACACCAAGGAGAGGAGACTGAGATGTTAAGTTGTCTATCTCGCCTTCATTCTTGCTGGATGGGTTCGGAGCCGACCTCGGCTCCGACTCGGCCACTCTAAAAGCTCGAGAGTTGGTTCCACCGGCTCGAGGCTCCCCTTATATCCCACAATGCTAGGCGAGAGTTACCTCCAGATCTCGTTTGCTGCTACAGCTTCGAGGTTGGTTGTTTCTACCGGTTCCTGGTGAGTACTACTTTTCTTGTGAAAACTAGTCTTTAAAACCCCTTTAAGTTAATATTTTTTTTACTTAGTTAGTGTAGGTTAGAAAACTTTATTCCCTACCCAAAATATTTTCCGTTTCTTTCCCCAAGAACATTTGGTTCTTCCCTTGGGCCTATAGGCCTTCCCTTCCCTAGTGGAGTGTGTGTGTTTTTTGTAGTTTATTCTAGTTTATTACAGTTTTAAATTACTAGTATTACTACTAAAATTATTGTGTTTACCTGACAGGGTATAACTTGTGTGTTTGTGTGCGTGTTTGTGTACACCTGTCAGACAAAAATGTCCAAAGAAGCAAAGGTCTCCGGATTCAAGAAGTGTGATGCGTGCTGTCAGAAAATGTCTCTGACAGACGCTCACACTTCTTGTGTCTATTGTCTGGGGCCTTTGCACCTGCAGGACTCCTGTGCTGTGTGCCATGGCTTCAGCCCCAGGGTCCTGCAGGAAAGAAAAAATAAATTAATTCTTAGAGGCTTACTGAAGCCAGAGGATTCCCTGTCTGTTTCAACAGGGAAGCCCTCTAAGGCATCTAGGTCTTCGGCTCCGGCATCTGAGCCGAGACCTCAGGTTTCTCAACCTTTGCCTTTATCGGCTCCGGCTGGAGCCGATAAGTCTCAATCCACAGTTTCTGTGGCCCCCTCGGCTCCGGCCGGAGCCGAGGTAGTAGAAGTTCCCGTGTCGGCTCCGACCAGACCTTCGGAGCCGACAACTAGGAAGAGGTCCAGGTCACCATCTCTTGGCTCCGTTCATTCGGCTCCAGGATCTCCCCTGCTGTCTGAACGGAGCCAAAGGTCTCACTCCTCTAGGTCATCGAGGCTGTCGGATCATGACCTTCAGAGGGTAGTGAGTCGACTACTTAAGTCCGAGGCACTAGCCCAGATGCTTCAGAGCCCGACTCATCAGTCGATGCCTGCCCCGGTCCATCAACATTTTCCTCCTTCGACTCTCGAGTTCGGAGCCGGGTCGCGTCGGAACCGAGACTGTGATTACGTCGGAGCCGATACAATTGTCTTCGGCTCCGTCGTCGGCTCCGTTTTCTTCTTTGGAAGAATCTCGGCGCCGGACTTCCCTCGTCGGCTCCGAGGGGGTGAGTGGCATTGGACCCTTGTCCGACCCCCCTCTCCCTCTCGGGCTTGGCGCTGGTGAGTTCGGCTCCGACATCGACCTCGAGCCATCACTGTCGGTGCCGAGGGGTTCTTAGCTCCTCGGAGCGGGGACCTCTGGCTCTGCCTGACAGGGGTGCATTCGAGGTCATGCGGAGTGTGTTAGAGCCTGGCTCTACTCCACAGTCGGCTCCGTCCGCCCCTCCCTCTATGCTGCCTCAGGGTAGGTCGACTCACTCCCTCATCCCAGACCGCAGAGAGCCAGCTCCTCAGGAGCCCCCTGTGGGGATTTCATCCTCTTCCGAGGCCTCTCCTGATTTGGCAGAAGAACCCCCTCGGAAGAGGAAGTGTAAGAGGAAACACATTGACTCACCTGAGTCCATCACGTCAGACACAGATTTGGATGAGTCTGAGGGTTCCCCCCGTTCCCCTTCTGAAGATGTCTCATTTGCAGACATTCTGGAGATCCTGAAACAGAGGGGGAATTGGCCAGCCCTCAACCCTTCGGAGGACGAATCTGTGTATCTTGAGGCGTTTGGCTCTCGTCCTTCCACCTCCTGGGTGTCCCCTCCCTTCGACCCCCTCATGCAGGTGGTTGCTAAGAAGGCATGGACGGCTCCTGATTCAGTGGACCCCACTCCCAGGAGACCCTCTAAGTTCATCACAGCTCCAGCAGACAAGCAATTTTTAACAAAAGGAGTTTCTGTGGATGCTATGGTGGTAGCTGCTGCCACAAAGAAGGAACTGGCTGATCCTTCAGTACCTGTCCATCCACCTAACAAGGAATCTAGGTCCATGGATAGGTACGGGAAGCGGATGTTTTCCTCAGCGACATTTACCATGCGTTCGCTGAACTACCTGTGCCATTTCACTCGTCTTCAAAGGGACTTGATCAAAGAAGCGAGTGAAATGTTAAAGGATCCTACAGCTGCGGGTTTCCAAGACAAGATGAACACGCAGCTGGCTACCCTTAATTCCATATCCAACTCCTCCATGCGCCTCCTTTCTTACGCGGCTGATGGAGCGAGCAGAGCCGCAGGGACAGGTGTGGCCTTACGTAGGCACGCCTGGATGCGGCTATGCAATTTTGCGGACCCTTTCAAGACGTCTTTCACGAACTCCCCTTTTGATGGATCATCTCTCTTTGGTCCTCAAGTGAAAGAAACCCTGACCAGGTGCGAGACTGATGGCAAGACCCTTTCTGCCGTCGGAGTCCGTTTTTCGACTCCTTCCAGGCCTTACCCCAAAGGCCAGAAGGGTGGAAAGATGTGGTTCCGTAAACAATCTCAAGGGACTTCGCCTGACGCACAGAGTCGTTTTCCTACCAAAGGCAGAGGTGGGAATAACAATGGTAGACGTCGTCCTAGGGGCAGGGGGGGTCCGCAGAACCAGGGCAATCGGGAAGCCTTCCCTGACAAGCCCTTTCAGCATCCCTGAGGTGTTGCCCGACTGCCCTTCTTCGGAGGCAGTCGGGGGAAGATTGTCACTGTACCCAGAAGCCTGGCTATCCCTGACTCAAGACAAATGGGTACAGGCCATCATTTCCGAAGGCTATTCTATCCCCTTTCTTCGCTTTCCAAATCAGTCAAAAAAATCCCTTCCAGATGTTCCACCCGCTCAAAGGGATCTAGCAGCTTTGGAAATTTCAAAACTGCTTGCAAAAAGAGCAATTCAGCCAGTGCCAGCAGACCAACAAGGATCCGGAATCTACTCAAGGTTCTTTTTAGTTCCAAAGAAAACAGGGGACTGGAGACCGATATTGGATCTCAGTGTCTTGAACAAATCAGTCAAGAAAACAAGATTTCGGATGGTCATGCTGCAATCCATCCTTCCCCTTTTGGGCAAAGGAAACTGGATGTGCTCTATAGACCTTCGGGATGCGTACTATCACATAAAAATGAACAGACGCTCCAGAAGATTCCTCCGCTTCAGGCTAGGAACCAGTCATTTTCAGTTCAGGGCCCTGCCCTTTGGTCTCACCACTGCCCCCCGGGTGTTTACCAAATGCATGGCAGTGGTAGCTTCTCACCTGAGACAAGGATTCCAGGTGTTTCCATATTTGGACAACTGGCTCCTCACAGCTCCCACCAAGCATCTCCTTCTGATGGCCAGAGATTATACTTTTCGCGTTTGTCAAAAACTGGGTATTTCAATAAATTGCGAAAAGTCTGTTTTGTCGCCTTGTCGTACTATTACCTACATAGGCGCAAATCTAGATACTATAAACATGTCTGCGAGACTAACACACCAAAGGATATCAGACATTCACAAATTGGTATCACTCCTTCTCAACAACAACAGAATCAAAGCCAGGTTAGTTCTAAAAGTGTTGGGAATCATGGCAGCGGCCATACCTCTCCTTCCATTAGCCAGATACCACATGCGGATCCTTCAGTGGATGCTTTTTACTCAATGGTCATACCAGGAACTTCCAATGTCTCACACCATTGTGATCACGCAGGCGTGCAAAAAGCATCTCATGTGGTGGATGTCTTCCCCCCAGCTCCTGTCGGGAAGACCCTTTGTTCCACCTCCCCCGGTTGCTACACTGACAACGGATGCCTCCCTGACCGGGTGGGGGGGGCATTATCAGGGCAGGACAGTCCAGGGCACATGGCAACCAAACGAATGCCACTTGCACATAAATGTTCTGGAGATGAGAGCAGTGCTTTTAGCGTTGCAAGCCCTTCAAGACTCTCTTCCCTTGGGAACAATTGCAATCCAGACAGACAATATGTCTGTAGTGTGGTACATCAACAAACAAGGCGGAACCAGATCATACCCCCTGTGTCGAGAAGCACTCAGACTGTGGCAATGGGCGATTTCTTCTCAGCGTTTTCTGATAGCAACGCACATCCCCGGGAAGTCCAATCATATTGCGGACAAGTTGAGCAGAGCTATTCTCATGCCTCACGAGTGGTCTCTGAAAGACTCTGTAGTGAGAGAAATTTTTCTCAAGTGGGGTCAGCCTTGCTGCGATCTTTTTGCTAGTCCCCAAAACAGCAAGTGCAGAGAATATTTCACTCTATTCCCTTTACCAGGCCAACCCAGCAGAGACGCTCTAGTCCAAGTTTGGCCCCGGGGACTTCTGTATGCATTCCCTCCTTTCCCACTGATCTCTCAAGTAATTCAGAAAGCTATCGCTCAGAAGGCATCCCTGATCCTCATTGCTCCTTACTGGCCTCGACAAGTGTGGTTCCCCTTTCTACATCGTTTTCTCTTGGAGCGACCGTGGAATCTGGACCTAGTTCCAGATCTTTTGATCCATCAGTCGGGTCAATTTCATCGCTCCCTCCCCTCTCTGAACCTCACTGCTTGGTTCCTCCAGTTCCAACCGTAGCCAGGCTTCCTCAATTATCTCACTCTGTTAGAGATATATTGATAGCTTCTCATAAATCTTCCACTCGAAAGATTTATTTGAGTAAGTGGAAACGCTTCTCATATTGGGCACAAGGAAAGGACATAGATCCTTTCACAGCTTCCATCCAACTAGTCCTTGATTTTCTAGCTGAACTCTTCCATGCAGGTTCATCTCCATCTACACTTTAGGTTCAATTGGCAGCTATTTCTAACTTCCATGTGGGTATTTCTGAATCTGCCCTAATGTCCCACAAACTTTGCAAAGCCTTTTTGAAAGGAGTTTTTCTTCTCAGACCTCCTATAAGAAATCCTCCTTCTCCTTGGGACCTAAATTTAGTTCTTGCTTCTTTGATTCTTTCCCCTTTCGAACCTGCAGCTTCCTGTTCCTTGAAATTGTTATCATGGAAAACTCTTTTTCTGGTAGCTATTACATCAGCTAGAAGAGTTTCAGAGCTTCAAGCACTCAGTTGTCGTCCTCCTTATCTTTTGTTTCATAAGGACAGAGTATCCTTACGTACTAACCCGTCCTTTTTGCCTAAGGTGGTCTCGACATCAAATCTAAACCAAAGTATTGACCTCCCTGTCTTTTTTCCAGAGTATTCCAATAGGTCTGAACAAAAATTACACTGCCTGGATGTTCATCGTCAATTGAGGTACTACTTGGATAGAACAAAACAATTCAGAAAATCTGATCAGCTGTTTGTCTCCTATGCGGAAAGCAGAAAGGGACTTTCAGTTTCAAAGGTATCATTATCCAGATGGCTAACATCTTTGATTTCCCTGGTATATGAAATTAGACAACAAAAATTGCCTAATAAACCTAAAGCCCATTCCACCAGAGCTTTGGCTACTTCTTTAGCCTTCCAAGACAGACTGCCTATTGACACCATTTGTGCAGCGGCTACTTGGGCTACTCCTCATACTTTTATTTCTCATTATAAGTTGGATTTAGCTTCTAGACATAGAGCTAACTTTGGTTCCACTGTTCTCAGGAGTCTGTTCCGTTAGGCCACCCGGGACAAGGTGCTAGGGACGCGGTCCCATCCAGCAAGAATGAAGGCGAGATAGACAACTTAACATATAGAAGTTATGTTCTTACCATAACGTTCCATGTTAGTTGTCTTCTTCTCGCCTTCTTCTTGCGTCCCACCCTCCTTCCCCCTGGCCTGGACAGACCTAGAGGAGTTGTGATCGTGACCTCTCTTTCTACCACCTCTTTCTTAGGCATATGCTGTTGTGCATATTTCCTGGATCAGGATGTAGGTCACCCTTCTTCCTGTTTTTAGAGGTGGATTCTGTTTTTAGAATGATTCTGTTACTATTATAAGCTGGGGTTAGCTTACAAACGAGATCTGAGGTAACTCTCGCCTAGCATTGTGGGATATAAGGGGAGCCTCGAGCCGGTGGAACCAACTCTCGAGCTTTTAGAGTGGCAGTCGGGCCGAGGTCGGCTCCGAACCCATCCAGCAAGAAGAAGGCGAGAAGAAGACAACTAACATGGAACGTTATGGTAAGAACATAACTTCTATTTATTGATCCTAAAGTCTGGAGTGGCATAAGTCTTCTTTGAGGCTGGATCTGTAGACCCATCCATTGAGGAAGGATGGGAACGATCAACACAGCTCTATCATTATGATAATAACATAGCTTTGTGCTGTTGGTCCCAAAAAACATTTATTAGAAAAGGGAAATCAAAGTCTAAGCAAACTATAACTGGAGTATTGAATGTTATAAAGGCGGTAAAAATAGAGATGAGATCCTTAGGATCTTTAGAAAAGGAAAAGAGGAAATTGCATAGGAGTGGACATGCAGAATACGAATCATGGGGAGTGAGATTTAAGGGAACACTGGAACTGAGCAATTTACGTAATGATGGAGTGAATGAAAATTAAGCAAACTCATGTATACTGTATGAAAATAATGGATATGTTAAGGAAACAGTGCATCCTTGTTTCTTTTCAAAAAATGTTTAATAAAGATGTTTTTAAAAATGTGTACCACTTCTGATGGCTGCTTACATGATGGCCCCATCTGGAAAACCTTGATTTGGGTTGATTGAATGGGCTGATTGGTTGTGGGGCTTATGATAAGAGAGACTCAAAAAATGAGTGTTTAGCATCAAAGTTTATCTTGAAGAGTCTTCTGCAGTTTTACTTTTTCGCCATGCTTTGATTTCCCTTCAGTTGCCTTGCATTTTTACTGGAGGGGGTTTGGAACCAAGGCACTATGGGCATATGCTGTTTGATACAGCAAGTATTGCCAAGGATTGTGTCACCTTACACATGGAATTGGAAGTAAAGAATGTGAGAATTCATGCTGAGAGGGACAGTCTTTGAAGAAGCAGCCATGACAGTTCCCTATGGCAAATGGCCCATCTGAAGAACTAGTGAGCACTGTTGCATCAGGTAACTGATAGTAAAACAGCTGTCAGATTTCAGAGAGGTTGTGTGCTCTACAACTTTCCTACATAGCTGAAATGTAATGACTAGAATACTTTAGGAAAAGGAACTAATTGTGTTTTCTTTACTTTTAGAACTGCAGAAGACTGACTATATGGTGTTTGCTGGTTGTCGATACTGTTTAGGAGACAAATGCCAAGTAAGTGTAATATATTTATTTCATGTTTAAGATGAAGTGGACGATGATAATGGGTAAAGCATGGAGAGAGCAGTAGGTGACAAGGAAGAAAAGCAGCGTAGACACATCTGGAGTCAAGTCCTTAGAGCGAACTCTTTGAGGCAGAGTTGTGCTCTCTTCATTTAATCTTTTTTTTTTTCAAATAACTTTTTATTTATTTCACAGAAAGGCATAAATGAACATTACATGGAAACTTGAATATGCAGGTAAGCCCAATACAATCTAAACCTATAAAACAAACAAAAATATGTACAAGATTTACAAAACTAAAGTGTTACCCTATAGAGAGGGTTAGAAGAGGATCATTGACCTTATAAGGGATATCAGTGGATCTCCCAGATACGCTTGGAGTGAGAACTATACCAAAAACTGAGACATGAACTATGAGCATAATTTAGTGCTAAGAATTAGGTCAAATAAACTTTTCCAAACTTTTTCAAAGAAGGCTTTTTTCCTAGGTCCTTTTGTGATAAGCTTCTGTGCTGAAATATATGTAAGGGCCATCTCTTTGAAATTATTCCAACAAAGTTTGGTGCGATCCAGCCAGATGTTCGTGTTACACTGCTGCAGTCATCACACTTGGGTTATCTTGCCATCAGGCGGTCCCGTAGACGGCCAAAGTTCCAAAGTCTTGGTCCGGTGTCGGTTGCTGTCACTTCCTCCCTGACGTCAGTGCACCAGGGGTATATAAGATGCAACTGACGCCATTTTCTTCAGTCTTTCTTGCCGCATGGTGCCCGAAGCAGAAGCAGTTAGCAAGTGCTGGTCGGCCTACTCCTGAGATTTTCGAAGTCGAATTTCAGATCCAAAGTCTTCAATAAAGCTAAGTACCCCATTAGGGAAACTTTTTTCTTGCCTCAGACCGATGTCAGAAAAAGTTAATAATTGTATTTCTTGTGGAAAGCAAATACCCCATAAGGACTTCCACTCTTACTGTATTCCATGCCTAGGCCCAGATCACGACGTCACTAGTTGTCGGTTTTGTGCTAGATTTAACAAACGTGCTATTAAAAGGCGTTTTGAATTTGCATTGCACTACTTTGGCCGAAGGTTCAATTATAAAATGCTGTTGGATCAACCGACAACCGCAGTACCGAAAAAACACAAGGATAAAGATAAAGACAGACATCAGAGGTCAAAAACAGACTACGAAGCCTCTTCTAGGCCAGTCGCCGGTTCTCAGGTGCTTTCGCAGCCCCTGACACCCGCTACCTCAGAGCCACAGGCCACCTCCAACTCCCACGTGGAGACAACTAGGCCTCTGGAAACTCAAGGTATTGGGCCTACGGAAACTAATCCCTCAGAAGGGCCCAGAGCCGCTGAGCAGGCATTGGCTTCTGAGGGTGTTTTCAGACCTTCACAACTTACTATTAAAACTACAGCCAAGACAAAACTACCACTAAAGACAAAGAAACAAGTACAGCATTCTCCTGGACAAGCCTCCATGCCTAAGAAACAGATGCTTAAAATGGCTGAAGACCTCATTACTTTAATCAATGGTTCCCATCCACCTCCTGCATAAAGGCCTAGGCAGGATACAGACTATGATTTTTCTGATCAGGTTTACATTTCTTCTGATTCCTCTTCAGACCAGGGGTACTTTCTACCCCCCTATGAGGACTCTGATGCTGAAGAATCTATCCCTTCAGCCTCTCCTCCTGAGGATTATTATTTTGGGGAAACTGTACATACCATGAGGGAGCATTTCCATTGGGCAAGTCAGGATTACTCAGAATCTAAGAAAAGGCTCAGAGATTTCCTTCTATTGCCTCAGCGCAGGCCCCTGGCTATTCCGCCTGTGCTAGATATTGTGGATGATGTGTTCTCTGAATCCAGCTTATCTCCTGATTTCTTGCCCCCGGCACCAGCCAAGCCAGATAGGTACTACAGAGTCCCTGACTCTCAAGTTCCTTTATAAAAACCCTTCTGCTGATCCAGAAACTATTTCACAGGGTCCAAAAGGGGTTAAGGCTTCCATTGCAAAAAATCCAGTACCCTCTGACAGAGATTCCAGAGCTTTGGATAGATGGGGGAAGAAAGTATACAAACCTGCAACTTTAGCAGTAAGAGCTTTAAATTGCCAGTTTCACATGCTTAAGTACCAACAATATTTAATGGCTCAATTAAAACAGAAAATGCTTGGAAGCTCAGAAGCTCCTGATTGTAAAGAAATGCAGAATTTATTGCATGCGGTTGAACAGGTGGGAAAACATACTCTGCAATGTGGTTTTGATTCTCTAGAGGCTTCTTGTAGAGCCGCAGTTACATGTTCAGTGATTCAAAGGCATGCCTGGTTAAAAGAACAGAGTTTACCCGATCATGTTAAGGCAAAATTATTGGATGCTCCTTTACAGCATGATACCTTGTTTGGTGTTAAGGCAGAAGATTTGTTAAAGAAAATGGAGGATAAAGCTAAATCTATGCAAACAGTCAAGGATTTCTTACAGGTACAGCCACCTCGATTTAGCAGAAATTGGCCTACAAAAAATTGGTCCTTTCCAGTGTCAGACAGATGACAGAGAGGCAGATACAGATGCCCAAGAGGCAGATGTCAACCCCAAGGCTCAAACAGATGACAGTGGGGCACCTCAACCCCAAAAGGAGGTGAGGATAAGTCTCAACCTTACAGGAAACCATCACAATGACTTTCCTTTCGTATGCCAAGCACTTCCCTTTTGGAAGCCCCCTTGGGGGGCAAACTAGCACTTTTTTCTCAAAACTGGCAAACAATCACCCAAGAAAAATGGGTTCTAAATATTGTGTCTCAAGGTTACAGGTTCCACTTTCATACTTTACTAAGGCTAAAAAGAATGCCAGACCTGCCACAAAATCAATGGGCAGAGGCACAGAAACAAATTTCAGCCCTCATGGACATGAGAGCTATTCAAAAAGTACCTTAGCAGGAATAAGGACAAGGATTTTATCAAGACTCTTCCTGGTCCCCAGAAAGGACAAGGCCTGGAGACCCATATTAGACCTTTCAATTCTAAATACTTACCTGGATATTCCGAAATTCAAAATGTTGACATTACAGCAGCTTCTACCCATGCTGGGCAAGAATGCTTGGCTTGTTACTCTGGACCTCAAAGAGGCATACCTGCATGTCCCTATCAGACAAAATTGCAGAAGATACCTCAGATTCAACGCTGGTACAATGCACTACCAATTCTCTGCACTGTCCTTTGGCTTATCTGCTGTGCCCAGGGTCTTCACAAAGTGCCTGGCACCAGTAATTGCATTTTGCAGACAAAAAGGAATTCAAATATATCCATACTTGACAACTGCCTCATTCAAGCAGAGACTAAAGACATTCTTTTACAACATCTGGCTTTCGTAAAAAGGTTGCTAACTTCTCTAGGGTACACAGTAAACTAAAAGAAGTCAAAACTAGTACCCTCTCAACAGATTATATTCCTGGGTGCCAGCTTAAATACAACGGCCCAGATGGCTTACCTCACGCCAGACAAGCAGGTGCAACTAACTCAATATTTTCAAGCACTGGCAAAAAAGTCCCATATCCCTGCAAGAAAAATTCTGCAGGCCCTGGAATTCATGGCATCCTGCATACTAATAATACCATATGCCAGACTGCATATGAGGAAACTACAAAGGTACCTAAAAAGTGTTTGGACTCAGCATTCTCAGTTTAGAAGCAATAATACCACTGATTCCCTGCCTACAACAGCAGTTTCGATGGTGGGCACAGGCATGTCACACAAACAAGGGTCAGCCTTTCACCCTACCCACAGCTAGGCAGGCAGGCTCTGACAATAGATGCTTCGGATTACGCCTGGGGAGCACACATGGCAGGAAAATGCATTCAGGGCAAGTGGACAACAGACCAGATGCCTCTTCACATCAATCAAAAAGAGGTGTTGGCTGTGCAAAATGCCCTAACAGCTTTCAAAGACCTTTTGCATCCAGGACAATTATTAATAGACAACACCACAGTAATGTGGTAAATAAACAAGGGGGCATTCATTCTTACCCCCTATGCAGGCAAGCCGTGACCTTGTGGAACACAGCTGTAACGTACCAAGTTCATCTGCAAGCACAATTCCTGCCAGGAAAGAAAAATACTCTGGCAGACTATCTAAGCATTAATATCATGGACCCTCACGAATGGAAATTAAATCCACAAATCTTCAGCATGGTAACGTAAAAATGGGGATGCCCAGACATAGATCTTTTTGCCTTCCCACTGAATTGCCAACTACAAAAATTCTGCAGAAGGACTTATCACAAACAAGCATGGAAAGTAGATGCTCTTTTGTTCAGCTGGAAGAACCTAAAAGTTTATGCTTTCCAGCCTCTGCCTCTCCTTTCAAAGGTACTCCTAAAAGCCAGACAAGAGAAACTACAGATGATCCTGATTGCTCCAGATTGGCCACGTCAGCAATGGTACCATATCTTAAGGAACCTAGCACAAGGCCCGCCATGGATTTTGCCTCAAATTACACGCCTTCTGACTCAACAAAACAATCAGATCCTGCACGGTCAGCTCAAAACCCTAAACCTGGCTGCATGGCAGATTTATTAGTCAAACAGGCAACACCTCTCTCTAAAGCGGTTATGGATGTCCTTTTGGAGGCCAGGAGGCCTAGCACCAGAAAAGCTTACTCAGAAAAATGGAAGAGAATTCTGCGCCTGGAACCAGGCTCAAAGCCTAGACCCTCTTGTTCCAAACATTCCTCAGATTTTACAATGTTTAACTGAGATGCTGGACAGAGGCCTATCCTTCTCATCAATTAAGATCCGTGCCTCTGCCATTTCAGCACATTAAAACACGGATCCTCCTTTATTCTCTCATCCCTTGCTAAAGCAGTACCTCAGAGGGGCTAAAAACATAAGACCACCCAGGAGAGCACCTACACCAACCTGGGACCTCAATTTTGTTTTGGAAAAGCTGATCTTGCCACCTTTTGAACCAGCCAGTACAGCAGATCTAAAATTTTTATAATGGAAAACAGCTCTGCTCCTGGTGGTAACTTCAGCACGAAGAGTCTCAGAGCTTACAGGCCTTAATGGCAGTGGAACCTTTTATAATTTTTCATCAGGACAGGGTTTCTCTAAGGACAAACTCTACTTGTATGCCAAAGGTGGTATCTATTGTGGCTCTTAACCAAACCATCCATTTGCCAACTTTTTATCCAAACCCCCAGAATAAAGGGGAGAAACCTCTGCATTCTTTAGACATGCACAGGCAGCTATGCTTCTACTTGGACAAAACAAAAGCTATCAGAAAAACTGAGCAACTGTTTGTAGCATATGCTGCAGGATCACAGGGCAAGGCTATCTCAAAGCAGACTATATCCAAGTGGACAGGACACTGTATTCGTTGCTGCTACACACAGCATGGGAAATCAGTCCCAAACAGCATTAGGCCACATTCCACCAGGGCTACAGCCACTTCAGCAGCCTTTCTCAGAGGAGTACCTACCAAGGAAATTTTGGAGGCTGCAGCTTGGAGTTCAGTGCACACCTTTACCAAGCATTACCACTTGCCTCTTTACTCTAAATCCAGAGCAGGATTTGCCACTGCAGTTCTGCAGGGCCTCATAGCCAATCCTAACTCTTTATAGACCAGCCACCCAACCTAAGCTTTGGGATTCTACCAAAGTGTGATGACTGCAGCAGTGTAACACGATAAACATAGTATAGTTTTGTACCTACCATAAATGTAGATGTTCGATTGTTCACACTGCTGCAGTCCACACTGCTTCAGTCCAGGTTACCCTCCCTCCATCCCCTCTGAACTAGCTGGCCTTCTCTATACCTTTCTATCCTATACAACCTTTGTGGTGTATTTGCTTGTGAATGAAGGTATTTTTATTTTTATATGTATTGCCTACCTACTTGAGGGCACCTGACATCTGGGCAAGAAAAACTGAAGAAAATGGCATCTGTTGCATCTTATATACCCCTGGCGTACTGACGTCAGGGAGGAAGTGGCAGCAACCGACGCCGGACCAAGACTTTGGAACTCTGGCTGTGATTACAGGACCACCTGACGGCAGGATAACCCAAGTCTGATGACTGCAGCAGTGTGAACACTCTAACATCTACATTTATGGTAGGTACAAAACTGTACTTTTTTAGTGATATATAATTTAATAAGGGAACATAGAATGACTACTACATGTAGATCTAATTTAGAGAGTTTTATAGTAGGTATATAAAGGATCGCTACCTCCCAAGAAAGGGTAGATTTGTGGTAACCCATTTTCTCTAGACAAACTTTTAATGAATTCCAAAGTTTGTGGGAATACTTGCAGGACCAAAGTATGTGTAGGAGGTCAGCCTTTGGGAAGGAACAACACGTACAGGAGGGGGTATTCTTGGGGTCAAACCTATTAAGCACAGATGGTGTATAATACGAGTTATTGATCATTATTTGTGTGTAGATGAGTTTTTTAAATGGGGAGAGTTCTAAGGTGGTTTTTATGGCAGATCGTTTTTGTTCATCCGTAAAAGAGGTTCCATGATTATCCCAATAAGTGGAGAATAGGCAAGCCGAGTTGTGTATTATGGAGTTCAAAAGGTTATACGATTTAGAGAGCATTTTCTCTGAACTCAAAAACGCATGTATAATCTCAGAGTTTGGTGATGTCCTGACTCTCGACCGGAATATAAGCAAATTTTGATATTTCTCTTAGTTGACCGAGGATCACCGTGTATTTATTATTGACCTTGAGAATTAAGTGTAGGGCAGGAAGTGTTGTATCCTTATTTGAGAGTGTCCCATACTACAGCATCCTTAATGAGAGGAAAGTCTGAGAGATTGATCATCAAATTATTGATCTTAATATTAGGATTTAAATGAAGAGGTTGGAGTAGAGAAGGCTTTATCAAGGTTGATGGATCTTGGAGTTTGGAATAGCCTAATTTTATGTTTGAGTGCTGAATAATTTGGAATTGTTGAGAGCTTCTGGAGAAAGAAAGGAAAGAGCTTTGGGATTGATTTTATTAGCTTGAACATGTTAACCTGTTTTCATCCAGGAAGGGGAAGAATTAGTCTCCCTGATTTAGTTTAGAAATGGACAAAATTCTATTTGCACAAATAATCATATAGTAAAGTTGAAAGTTAGGTAAACCTAGACCACCCGTACTCTTTGGGTAAACTAACTTAGAGTACGATATCCTAACTGATTTAGGAAACTAGATGAATTTGGCTAATTCTTTATTAATCTTAGAGAAAAGAGTATTGGATATCATATGATTTGAGGTGCTAAATTGGTAAAGGAATCTGGGTAAGATGTTCATCTTCACTATCGCAGCTTTGGATAGAAGAGATAGATTCATTAGTTCCCATCTACGAAGATCTTGTAGAATTTTAGACCATGTTCTGAGTAGGTTATTTTGGAGCATGGAAGCTTGGTTATGATCAAAATGTATACCGAGATAACTAATATTGAAAGTTGTCTGAAAGGTAGAATCTGGAAAGTAATGAGATTTATGACCTATAGGATTAATAGGAAAGATGTGCGATTTCTTATGATTGATCTAGTAACCTGAAGCCTTCGAAAATTTATTAATAGTATTAATGATTTTACCTAGGTCTGTGTTGGGATATTGAAAATACAAATTGAGGTAATCCGCGAAAGCAGAAAACATTATATTAGTATTCAGGACTGTAGGGATCGAATGGAATGAGTTTTGAGCGATATAAAGGAAGAATGGTTCAATGAAGATATTGAAAAGAAAGGGGGATAATGGGCAGCCTTGCCTTGTACCATTCGTAATCCTAATTGATTTAGATACGTTTTTATTTATGTAGAGTTAGGTGGATGAGTTTTTATATAGAATTTTAATCATATCAGAGAAAGCACTGGGGATATTAAAATACGATCAGGTTAGAAACAGAAAATCCCAATTAACTCTGTCAAAGGCTTTAGAAGCATCAAGGGTTAATGCATATATCGGGTTTTAATATTTTTTTTGTAAATTGAATTAAGGAGTCAAGGTATTATCCCAAGTGTCATGAGACATAAAACCAGCCTGGTCAGGGGAAATTAAAGAGGGCATAATTTTTTTAAGTCTGTTTGCCAGAATAGTCGATAGGATTTTTATGTCAACATTTATTAAAGAGATGGGTCTATAGTTGTGGGGGTCGGTTTTGTCATGCTTGTTTTTCAAAATCAGTATGGTTTTCGAGGTGTTCCAATGTAGATCTGAAATTCCTTGTTTTATAATGAAGTTGAGTACCTTTAAAAGAGAAGGGGAGATTATTAGATTGAAGGCTCTAAAGAAATCAGGGGTAATCAGGACCAGGAGATTTTCGTAGTTTAAGGTTGGTAATAACATCTTGGATTTCTTGAAGAGTCAGTGGAGCCGAAATCATGGATCTTTGAGATTCATTCGGGGAGGGGAACTTAATAGTATTCAAGAATTTCTCCATATGTGAGTTAGGAGATGGATCTACCTTCCTGCAAAATATATCTGAGTACAAGGAAAAAAATAACTGAATTATTTGAGTCAGATTTATAAATTTTGTTTTGGTATTGTAAAATAGAAATCCTGGGAGTGCATTGATTATTTTTTTATTATTCTTGCTAGAGTCTTAGAAGGGATTTGCGCCCATTCTGAATATGTTGCAATAAATTTTTGTTCAAGCAAGGAGAGGTTTTGTTGATGAAGTTCCAGTAGTTCTTTTTGAGTACTACTAATTACTTTATCTAAGCAAGGGTCTGGGCTTAATCTTGGTTTCTTTTCTAAGTCAGAGAGTTTCGAGATCAAGTTATTTTCCTTAATTTTGTAAAGTTTTTTATAATAAGAGGCCTTGCTGATCAGCATACCTCTCAATTTGGCCTTACAAGCCGCCCATTGGTTATCTAGGGGGATATGTGAAAAATCAAGATTAGAACCGAAGTCTGCTAGGATTTCTTTACTTTCTTGAACTATGTCCTTGTTACGAAGTAGGTTGTTTAGTGTCCAGTTGCTATAGAGGGGGGTTGAGGTTGATTTTGATGAGTGAAAGATCTTGAGGGAAATTCTTGCATGATCAGAGAAAAACCTAGGTTCTGTAGTGGTTTATCTTGAGAAAAGAAAGGGATTCAGAAATTAGTAAGAAATATAATCGCGACCAACTGTTGTAACATTTCAAATATGTGTATATTTTGTCCTTGGTTAAAAACTCACTAAATGAAATAGGGTCAATAAGGTTGAAGTCAGTTATCAGTTCCTCTAGGACTAAAGAGGCTTGAAAATTGTACGAGGGAGATTTACTAGTGCGATCTATGTTAGGATCTAGGACAGCATTCCAATCACTGCCCAAAATAAGTTTGTGATCATGGAATGTGCAGAGGATGTTGTATATCTCTAAAATAAAAACTTGTTGTTGCGCACATGGGCCATAGAGGTTAAGGAAGAGGATTGGTTTGCTAGAGTTAGGAAGTTGAGATATGAAATAACACCATCTACCATTATTGTCAGAGTTAACTTCTGTGATTACTCCCTGGAAATCCTTTTTAATTACAATAGCCACTCCCTTTGAGTTAGAGCTATCACCCACATAATTTATGGATCTTATCCATTTTCTTTCAGATTCTTTTGACCAGTCTTCCTTAGGTATATGCGTTTCTTGTAAGAAACAAATATTAGCCTGTGATTTGAACAACAAATGTAATAGAAGAAATTTTTTAGATTTGTTTTGTAAGCCTCTTGTATTCCACAAATCTATGGACCAAGCCATGTTGACTAGCTAATACAGATGGATTAGTTTGAGGGATGACTAATCCTTTTTCTCTGATAAAATATCAGAACCACATGAGAGGAGAGGGTGTATTGTAAAATTAGGTAAGTAGCAGTAAAGGAGATCCACATCAATCTTTCAATTGCTGAATATAAACTAATGACACTAAGGGGTAGCACAGTACTCCTTCAAACATAGCCCGGTGCCTAACCACCCCAACCCCTTATGTGAAGAAGTACAAAAATGGAAACAAGAATAATATAGGTCATTAACAATCAATAGAAGCATATAATAAGCAACTGTCACACACAACCTGTGAAGGAGCAGTGATACAGATAATAAAACAAATGATTCAAACAATGATGCTATACATATGTACATAAAAGTAATCAATCAAAAACTGATCATTCTAGACACCTAACACAATGCAGCTAAGAGCAACCACTAAAAGCAGGAGAGTGGGAGAAGTAATAATAAGACTGGTAGACATATTAATCATGAAGGGAGTAGGGAATCTATCACTTTGGCTAAAGCACAATAAATCAACTAGTAAAAAACAAATAAACTCAAAAAGACGTAAAAAAAGCCAACAGGTAATCCAAGCAGACAGGAGTCCCAAACAAGAAAAAGTCTGCTTAACGCAAGTTTAAGAAACAGCAAGCGTTTTCGCTACTGTGAAACAGTAGCTTCCTCAGAGTTATACAAATAGGCGCCAAAACACAAACTGGTTTTAAAAGTAAAGTGATGTCACCAAAAGACATCACTTCCAAGTTTTTTTTTAAATAATATATTTAACAAATACATCAACATTAAATGTTTAAAATATTTAAAATATATTATGAGTATTTTACCAGACCAGGGGTACCATAAATTATTTAAACAAATCAAAAATTCAAAAATTAAAAGTTTTAGCCAAGACGGCTAACCCACAAGGATTATAATACTTGGGCATTTTTTTACATAGTCTCAAATCATACAGTTAACTCCTAAAGGGACTAGCAAGTACTAAAGAACAAAGGCTAGTCCATAAACCTGTAAAATTGACTAGATAGTGTATATATCTAATAAAGATATAACAATATAGAGTACTAAGGACATATATATATATATATACTGTGTAAATCAAACCGTAGAGTCAATGACTTGAAAAACTAAATACTTAGACTTCAACAAGTTATAACCCTAAATTAAATGTCTTATAAGTTCTAGTATACAGAACTCTATGTACAAGTTAACAATAAGACATGCAAGGGTAAACTTTGCCAATAAGTTTACAAAAGTTGACCGGTAATAACCAAGTCACAATAAAGACCTTATAGGAGAAAAACAATATCCCAGTATAAAACCTCTTGTGTTAAAGAATAAAAAGGCTTACTATTAGTCTACTAACAAGTAGTTTTTACCTCTGGAAACTTTTAGGTTTCAAAATACAAGAGATATTGCAATTTTCATTTAAACCAGGAACACTAAATGCGTCCAGTTTTATTTGTCATTCTAATTCTCGTGTTTCAAGAATTATGGAAACTGGACCACCCCTTTTAGTGTACGGGACATGGTCTATTGCCATAAAATGGAAACTGTGGCCTGAGTTGTTACTAATATGCTTTGCTAAGGCATTTTCATTTTTGTTCTTCCTGATGGCATAAATGTGTTGGTAAATTCTTTCCTTAAATTTGCGATCTGTTTTGCCGACATAATAAGCCGGGCAACAGTCGCAAATTGCCAAGTAAATAATAGATTTGGTTTCACAGTTAATGCTATGGTTTATATGATATTTTCTGTCCCTGATGGTAAGTGTTACCTATTTTTAAGTAGTTACACCAGTTACAAAAGCCACACATAAATGTACCTTTCTGCCTGGAAAAAGGTTCATTTTCCTTGTGCCTGTCAAGGAGTCCTTTAAGATTGTACCCCCTCCTGTAGACAACCAAGGGGTTGTTACCTAATTTTTCAAGTAGTTCAGCATTACTCCTAATAAAGTACCAGTTCTTACATATAACGGACCATATCTGGTGTGAACTAGTACTGAATGTGGTAATAAAGCTAGTCTGATACCTGTGAGGGTGTTCAGCAAGTAGTAGGTCAGGGGGAGTCCTAAGGGCTAAAGTAGCAATAATTTGAGGACTACACGGACTGTTACTAGTAGTGGACGACAAGTCTTTGTAAAGTAAAGGCTTGTAAAGCCCTGCAAGCCTTTTAGATTGAATTTCTTGTAACAATTCCTCTATTAGGGGCAGTGGGTAGTCACGGTTGGTAAACATTTCACTCAATAAGAGACACTCTTGTTTAAAATATGAGTCTGTGCTGCACATCCTAGCTGCCCTTATAAGTTGACCCTTTACAATAGATCACTTCTGTTTATATGGATGAAAGCTAGTAAAGTGGAGAAACGAGTTACAGTATGTGGGTTTCCTAAAAATAGATGAAACAAAGGTTCCATATACTGTGTCCTTTTCTAGCTTTACATCAAGGTAATCAATCATTACAGTAGAGAATTGGTGTGTAAACTTGAAGAAATTGGTAGTATTGTTCAAATATTCTGTGAATTCTAGGGCTATTTTCTCATCACCCCTGAAGAGGATAAAAATATCATCCAGGTATCTAGTGTAGTAAATAAGCTGATGTTGAAATTCCTTGTTATTTAAAACAAATTGTTTCTCCCAATATGCGACAAACGTTAGCTACACTAGCACCACAGGGGGACCCCATTGCGATACCTTGCTTTTGTAAGTAATATTGTTGGTCGAATAAAAAGAAATTAGATGATAAAATGATATCCAAAATTTCTGTAACAACATCAATCTCTTGCTTGGTGGCCCCTAAATCGGCCATCATAAGGGCTATTCATTCAGTTGCCTCAATATGTGGAATTGAGGTATAAAGGTCAACAATATCAATAGTAAGGAAGTTACAAGAGCAGTCAAAAACTAAGTTGTTAATGTCACTAAGAAAGGACCAGGAGTCCTTACAAATTACAGGTATGTTCGTAATGTATTTAGAGAGAATATTGTCAACTAAACGTGCACAGGGGTGTGTCATCGACAAACGTCCATCAACCAAGGCCCTCATAGGTGGATTGTGTAAATGTTTATGGATTTTAGGAATCCCAAAAATTACAGGGACCTTAGGTGAAGTTATGTTGATGAAATTGTAGGTGTCTAAATCTATCTTCCCACTTAAGAAAAGGTCTCTAAAGTATCCCCTGATTCTAGAATAAGACTTGTTCATTTCATTGAGTGATGAACGAGTATATGCTGGACTATCCAGTACTGATAACATTTTTTCTTTATATTCATAGTTGTCAAAAATTACTAAGCCACTCCCTTTGTCAGGCTTAAGTACTCTGACAGGTAAACTGCATAAATTATTCAATGCAGTAATTTGTTCTTTAGAAGTATTTCCTTTCTTTTGTACACCAACTTGTTTATAGGTTTCAACTAAATGCCTAAGATCTAGTTCGCAAATACTTTCAAATAAGTGGAGATCAGGATGTAGGGGTGGGTTAAATGTACTAGATAGTTTTAATGTAGAAGACACATTTGTGCCAGTGTTAGAAAACAAAAGATCTAAATTTAACTTGCGCACAAAACATTTAAGGTCAATTATAGTTTTGGCCAAGTTACAATGTTGGCTAGGCACAATTGTGTTACCAAAAGCAAGTAAATCAATCAATCCAGAGTCTAGGCTGATACTTGAAAAGTTATAAATTTTAAAATCACCTTTACTATTAAGTACAATATCTAAGTGGGTGTTAACTAAGTCTTCTAAATGGTCATTAGAGTGAAGTTCTAATAGTTGTTCCAGTTCTTGTTGCGACCTTGACGTCTGTTGTTGTGTTGTCCTAAAAAATCACCCCTATTAGGATTGTTATTGTTGAAGTTACCTTCTCCCATCTGGTAGGTAGTCTGGTTAGGTCTATTATAATTGTTCACTCTAATCCTGTTGCTTCGTCGAGGAACTTGAGCAGGCGCTTCTTCAGTATTTTCATCAAAAGTGTCTAAATTAGAGTCCGTCAAATAACCAGACTGACCTACATTGTTGTGAGATGGTGGAGTAATGGACTTAGGGTCCAAGCAGTTAACTATTTGCAATTTTGGATAGGCTTTATCCTGTTAGTAGGTTAATCTATCCCTAGACAATTTCTTAGACTTATTAGCTTTAAGTTTGACTAGTAAGGCATCAATGCTGGTAAAGATACGAGAATAGTCATACTTGTATCTTATAAAGTCCAAGTCCAGTTTAATAAGTTGGTCTAAGTCATTGATCTCAGTAGTAAGAGTGGTGATATGAATGGAATAATGTTTCACCATAAGCTCTAAGAGCTGTGCACCTTGCTTCTCAAATAAAGTTTTTAAGTCCAACAAAAAAGCTGTATCAAGAAATAAACCCGTAGGAGAGAAATTACTACGGAGACCTTTAGGTATTATATTATCGTTTAAGCATTGTTGAAAGTAAGCCACTTCCAACTGCAGTTTTTTTTAATTTAACCAATTTGTTGTCAAATACCTTACGTTTATCTGCTATGGAATCCAAATTAGGATTAAAAACGCCAATACCCGCTGCCGGTGGTTCCTGAAGATGGTGATGAGAAAATGATAACGTTGGCAAATTCGCAATCCACTCATTTAATAAAGGAACTCCAATAAGCACTGGGTTAGCGTCACTTGGTGTCTCATGAACTGTAGGATTGACAACGCCACCTGTAATAACTGGTAAACTGTTGGACAAGGTGGGCGCTTGGTGTGTTGATGGTACCACTGGAAAGGATAGGTTGCCCTGCTGGAATGGAAGGCAAACTAGAACCACTAGATTGGATACTGTGTAATCCTAAGTTTCTTCTATTGTTAGAAGCATTACAACCTTGCGAAAGTCTCTCATCTAGGGAGTCCAAGCATGAATTAAGAGCTTCCAGTCGTTATGAAATAACTTCAAAAAATGCTGGCATACCCAAGTTCTCCGAAGGAGCAGAAGGATGAGTCGATCCAAAAATATTAGGACTACTAGGGCTGCTAGGTCCACCTGTAGCCATGTAGACAAACCAACTAGTAAAAAACAAATAAACTCACAAAGACGTAAAAAAAGCCAACAGCTAATCCAAGCAGACAGGAGTCCCAAACAAGAAAAAGTCTGCTTAACGCAAGTTTATTTAAGAAACAGCAAGCTTTTTCGCTACTGTGAAACAGTAGCTTCCTCAGAGTTATAGGCGCCAAAACACAAACTGGTTTTAAAAGTAAAGTGATGTCACCAAAAGACATCACTTCCGAGTTTTTTTGTTTTTTTTAATATATTTAACAAATAAATCAACATTAAATGTTTAAAAAATTTAAAATATATTATGAGTATTTTACCAGACCAGGGGTACCATAAATTATTTAAACAAATCAAAAATTCAAAAATCAAAAGTTTTAGCCAAGACGGCTAACCCACAAGGATTATAATACTTGGGCATTTTTTTACATAGTCTCAAATCTTACAGGTAACTCCTAAAGGGACTAGCAAGTACTAAAGAACAAAGGCTAGTCCATAAACCTGTAAAATTTACTAGGTAGTGTATATATCTAATAAAGATATAACGATATAGAGTACTAAGGACATATATATACTGTGTAAATCAAACCGTAGACTCAATGACTTAAAAAACTAAATACTTAGACTTCAACAAGTTTTAACCCTAAATTAAATGTCTTATAAGTTTAAATATTTTAAACATTTAATGTTGATTTATTTGTTAAATATATTTAAAAAAAAAAAAAACTCAGAAGTGATGTCTTTTGGTGACATCACTTTACTTTTAAAACCAGTTTGTGTTTTGGCGCCTATTTGTATAACTCTGAGGAAGCTACTGTTTCACAGTAGCGAAAACGCTTGCTGTTTCTTAAATAAACTTGCATTAAGCAGACTTTTTCTTGTTTGGGACTCCTGTCTGCTTGGATTACCTGTTGGCTTTTTTTTTTTTTTTTTACGTCTTTTAAAGCACAATAAATGGTATGTAGAGAGAGCCAAAATATATAATATAAGTGTCTCAACTAGGGGAATAAAATATAGCATGCGTTTAAAAAGTAGCTGAAATTTTGAGAGAATGTATAAGACGAACACCATTGTTCTTCATTTATGCGTATAAGAGCACCTAAACAGCACTAGATGTATGCTTAATAAAATCTTGTGATTGTAATGAAAGGAAAAGAAAAGAGAGAGAAGGAAGGAGGAGGCAGAAAAGAGAACAAGAAAATAGCATATATCTCTAATAGCAAGGTTGTGTGTTATAAACGTAAGTGATGAAAGTGGTAATTTGTTTGGAGTCTCATCAACAGGTAGATGACCTGCCACAGCGAACTAGATATTTCTGTTCAAAACAGTAAAATAATGTGATCACAGGTATGAACTATAACATGCAACATAAAACACGTTAGGTCTAACAATATGACCTAGTGTCACTGTGGCAAGGCTGTATAATTGTATTAGAAA
Source organism: Protopterus annectens (assembly GCF_019279795.1). Lineage (NCBI taxonomy): Eukaryota > Metazoa > Chordata > Ceratodontiformes > Protopteridae > Protopterus > Protopterus annectens. Next base: position 667,242,255 of record NC_056745.1, read on the forward strand.
AAACATAGTAAGGAAGAAAAAAAAAAAACTCTTCCGAGTCTAGAGGTGCTGATTCAGAATACAATGAGTCTGCTTGGGTGTATAACCAACTGAGAGTATCTACAACAACAGCATGCAAAAATTGGAGATGTTCCTCTAAAGATGTCTAGAAGCACTAGAGTTCCTATAAGTATTACATTTTAGTTGTTTAAAGACTGTGAGATGTCTAGTAAGAGTCTGAATAAACACTGGCATACTGTTAATTTTTATACCTAGAATAATGATGAGACATTATTAACACAAAGGTCAATAGAACATAACATATCTGGCACAATGATGATGACTTCAAGCCAAGGTACATACTTTGTCTACAGATCACCCTCTGAAATTACACATTATGTAAGTTAATCTTAGAGCCGGAGTATGGAGGGCATATCACACTGTAGGTTGTTGCCTGTTGGAGACATTATTTGGCTTAAAGAATGTTTGATCAGCATGAACCATCAAAAACGCACCTTTCTTTAAGGTTACCTCTAAGCAAAAACAGAAAATCTACAAGATGTATTAATTAGTATGATAAACCAGGCATAAAGAGCTGCTGATAATCCAGTCATAACAGTCAAGCAAAATGTCAAAATGATTGGATTATCTGAGCCACCATCAACAGTCATCCGAAATGTATCCGAGATGAAGAGGGTGCCGTACGGTAAACAAATCGGAAAGATCATCCCACAGTCAAGTTGGAGTTTTGTAAAAAGATAGATGGTTGTTGGCATGTGACAGGCGCTTGATATGGATAAACACTCGACAAAGAAGTGGTGCATCTTAACGAAGACATTTGTAAACCGTCGACAACCAAGATCTTACCTGTGGACGAATGAAGCCCTTATAATAAAGGAACAGACCTTAAGCTTGACAACGCTCAGAAGACTCAACAAATAAAAATTGGTAGAGCCAAACTAGAGGGCACAGGGCTGAGAAATGTAGAACAAGCCCATATAACTTATGGCGATGTAAGCAGGGGGGGGGGATTCTGTGTCAGTCGGAAGTCACAAGCAGAAATGTCCCCCTATACAACAGGACAGCTCAAAAAAGGTTCCCAGCTACTCGGAATGTGGATGTCGATCCAGCTAACCAAAATCTGAAAAAAGAAGCATTAAGGAAGTTGAAATGCAGAACCGATCATTGGCAACATTATCGGAGGCATATCTATTGCTATCCGGTGAGTAGAAAGACACAACATAGCCTTGCTTGATAAAGTTTAGGTAGCAAGATATGTTACAGCACTGGGATACTATTAAAGGCTTTGAAAAATGCTTCTTTCGCCTCCTTCGGAGAGTTGACAGCAAATCTTGTGTTGTGAAAGATCAATGTGCTCGGATAACGCATTTGGAACTTTATATTCTTTTTAATTAGCTCAGTGCAGAACGGAGCTAGATTCTGCCTGCTTGTTTTGATAGAGAGGCGTAAATCTTGTGAAAATGTAAGCTTATGATTGTTCCAAGTAAAGAATTTTTGTTTTTTGGCAGCTAGTAGGATCTTTTGGGTGTCTTGAAAGTTTAATAGTCTGGTGTAGACTTGGCGTGGGGCAGTGGTGTCCTGGCGTTTGTGCATGGCACGGTGCGCTCTCTCCACTGTAATGTCGGTAGTACAGCCTTCCGATCACAGGAGTAGTTCGAAAATCTCTTTGGTTATAGTAAGTAGAACATGATTTTCATAAGACTCTGGGAGTCCGCTAATTAAAATGTTATTGCGCCGACTTCTTGCCTCGAGGTCCGTTAGTTTTGACTGCATTTCAGTTAAAGTTGTAGTTTTGGCATGAAGCTCTTCAGTTGAAGTTTGAATTCGAAAGATTCATTTGACTGTGTTTTTTGTTCGAGAGAATCAACTCTGTCAGCGTTTTGATTGATAGTGTTAAATTTGGTAAGTTGGTCAGAGAAGCTTTGTATGGCAAGATGAATAGGTTGGAGCGCTTGTTTGAGTTCGTCCATGTGAAAGTTGGATTCCGTTTTGGATTTAACGCTGCTTTTACTGGGTTCCGATGCTTGCTTATTAATTTTCTGTCTTTTGGAGACAACTTCTTTTTCAGGAGAGAAGATTGCTGATAACTTTGCTTTTGTAGTTTGTATCTCCATAATGTCTGATTCATTAGCCATAGTTGACCAGTTCAGCTTAGGATCTTAAGTGTGCAGAGAATTATTTTAGGCCCTTTGGATACACGTGGCTGAGACATTTCTCCCAACTGCAGGGTAAATAAGATGTTTTATATCCTGAAATGAGTACATAAACCACTGATCCAGAAAGTTGAGGATGAAATAGTTTTCCCTTTTCCGTAGGATGTAGGTATTGATGCTTAAGAGGGAAATTATCAAAGGAGTTATAGCTGAGGTAGGGTGCTCTGTGCAGAGGGTGTACACTAGACGACCACCATCTTGGAATCTCCTCTTCATTTGATCTTGGAGTTAAGACCTTGCATAAGCGGCATAGGATTCCTTTGCAAGATTTTGCATGGAAAAGCTGGAATAAAAAAAAAGCTTCAGTTTGAAAAAGTATTGGTGATTGTGTAACAGTGCGGAAAAATGGCAAGTGAAGGTAGAAGCAAATGCCAAGAGAGGACACTAAAGCAAAAATAGAGACAAAATGGAGAAAGTTTTCTCTGTCAGCACAGGTTAAGGAATTTACTGTACTTTTAGTCCTGTTTTCAGTGTAGTATCATGTAGCGGAATCTGCAGCAAATAGCAAGTACTACATCCATCTTCAATAGAAAAAACAGGCAGTTCACTTAACTGTATGTAGCACTGTCAGTGGTGCAACAGCTAGCACACTCCCCTTTAGTACAGAAGTCTTTGGGTTCTATTCCCGCACCAAGAAGATTGATTGTTGAGACTGCATTGCAGCATAAGGAGGAGTGCTGCACTTCTGAGTTTGCCATCCTTCGGATGAAATGTTAAACTGAGGTCCCATCTGCTTGAGTTGGTGGTGGCTCGCGTGGTTGGACATGATCCCACAGCACCTATCTAAGAGAGTAGGGGTCCTTTATTACATCTTTTACATATACATACATACATACATACAAATGTTTAAGGCACAGGCATTAATGCCCTTCTAGCTTACCAATATACCAAAACACTTGTTCCCACAAAAAATGTCCAGGCTTGTACTTAAAAATATCTAAACTAGTACTTTAATGTAATTTGGTAGTCTGTTCCAAGCATCAGCTACTCTGTCAGAGAACCAATTAGTACACTTCTCATTCCTATAGAATCTTCTACATAGGTTATCTGATGATTCTCTAGCACTTTTTGATGACCCCAAAACATTCCCAGAGATAGTGGTCTCCTAAATGCCATATATACCTGAATAAGATCTCCTCTTAAATATCTGTGAAAGACACTGTACAAGTTCCTTGGTAGATTTCCAGTGTACTCTTTCCAGTTTATGCATGCTTGTTTTCCTATAGGGTTTCCATATAGTTATTCCATACTCAAGTTTGGGTTTAATGTAACTAACAAACAATGACTTCATTATGTTTGATTTCCTAGACTTTATAAATCTTTTTATACAACCTATAGTTCTATAACTATCATTAGCCAATTAGTTGATATTAGAAAAACTCATAGCTGAATCTACCCATATACCCAGGTCCTTAAATGTGTCTACAGTTTCAGTCACTGTGTGCCGTATTAAATATTCACCTTTCAGTTTGTTTCCAAATCTCATATGCTTACTTTTTGATGTACTTATCAACATATTATTCTCCTGTGCCCAAATGGTCAATTTAGTCAAATTATTTTGCACACATGCCTTATCTGTAACACTTGTATGCACATATATACATATGTTTGCTTGTGCATTATTTACAAATTTAAATAAATGTTTAAAGTAATTTTCATGTTTATACACAAATATAAAAAGGTGCATATATATTTTTTACTTCGATCCCCACACTTTTCCAAATTCATAATCGGATCTTTATTAATAATATCCAGTTTCCATTAAACACAATTTCATTCCATATTATCCATGCTACATAAAGTATTTTATCAATATCTAATTTTGCTTTTTGCTTACATTCTCGTAATAACCATATTCAGTCATATCCATCAATATTTATGCTGTCATTATCCTTAAAATTCCCCCCAAAATTTCTGTACATAATCTCTCTGCTAATTTTCTTTACTCTAACATTTCTGAAAAAAATGTTTGCTTGTTCATCACAATATCAACATTTTCTTTCACTTTTCATTTTGTAAGGCATATTTGCTTTTACTGGCAATTTTTTTATACCTGATCTCCATAAAAAGTCCTGACATTCATCATAACTACACCATTTGTTTCTTTAATTGCTCAAATCTCTTTTGGGATTTTCTCCCATGGGTTAACACAGTATGTTCTCATAATGTTTTTGTACCACTGTTTCTATTTTCTTCCACTTCAATCATTATCTTTAGTCGATAATTCTGTATTTCTTTGATATGTTTTTTTCTTATTGCTCCTGGTTTCCCATAATTCCACATATTTAATTTCAGTCTCTTCATTTTTCCATTTCAAAACCTTATATAAATGTAATGCAGCATATACAATATTGGTTTAAGCAACCCTAATCTTCCTCCTCCTTTATTCATGTACAGTATAATCTTGATCCCCGTACAAAGGAAAATTATTTCAAACAAATCAGTCATGCATTCTAGGAATTGTAACACTTGATAAGTATTGTCTTGCATATTAATACTGAGGTAACCAGACTTTTTTCTTAAAAGCTAGTCTATACATTTTCCAAAACATATAAATGTCTTTCATTTCCTTTAATATTGTATCCTATCCTCTTCTGTTACTTTATCAAAATGTATTCCTAAAACATATTTCTTTTGTAGAAAATTTTATTCCAACAATTTTATTGCATCACCCATTTCTTTACTTTTCTCTCTGAGGTCATGCCTATTTCCTTTAAACAATCAACCAAATTATAACTTGTCATCCAGCCTCTTTTTTTAAGTAATTAATATCTCCCTTCAGGTACATCATAACCGGAATTTCAACATCCTTATGAATTATGCACTTGGCATTCTTGTTTTTATCTTCATAATTATTGCAAATAGAATACTACTCATAGGACATTCATGTCTTATAGCATTATTCATTTCTGTTTCTCTACTACAGTGATTTACTAAAAAAAAATTACCTTTTTTATATGCTGTTATAAAGACTTATATTTTGCTATTATACATATCCATTATTCCCCATAACATGTTGTATCAAGTCAAACAGCTTATCTGATGTAGTTTTTCATTCTATCCTCAACTGATGGGTTCGGATCTGAACTGTTGGATCTACCTCAGCTGTTGAAAAAGCTTGTGGCAACTTAGCTCTTGAGCTTCTATCTTACCAGAATGCACCAACCCCAGTTCCTTCAGATCTTGTTTGCTGCCTCCAGCAAAAGACGTGGTTGTTAGTCTCACGAGTTTAAATTTACACACGTGTTTTTCTTTAGATTACTGTTGTATTGATTGTTGTTTCCCTTTATCTTGTACTCGCATCCTATGTAAAATACTATAGTATTTTTTCTCCCTTTCCCTCCTCTTTGCTCAATGGAGCTCTTAATTGCCTTTGTATGTAGCTTCTTACCTTTCCCCTTTAGTTTACTTTTTTTATAGTTTCTCTGATAGTCTTTAAGTTTACTGTTAAATTTACAGTTTTTGTTTTTGGAGAGTGTTACTGTCATCTAGTATAATATATAGTATATTAAGATGTCAGAAAAAGAAAAGCTAGACAGGCTTTAAAAAGCATGGAAAATGTGGTCAGAAAATACCCTTTTTAATGCTCACACACTTTGCTTATACTGCCTTGGACTCCATCTCCAAGAAAATTGTTCAATTTGTCATGCGTTCAACCCAAGTGTTCTGGTTAAATGCAAAAACAAATACTGAAGGATTTACTTCCATCCTCCTTCAGCAAGGCTTTATCTGGAGCTTCTAAAGAAAAATCAAGGAAAATATCTCCCACTTCTCCAAGCACTTCAACTGCTGCTTCTAAATCTTTGGAGAAGTCCTTGAAAAGATCTTTTCTGGATCAACCTGTTCCCTCAGATCTGAAAATAAAAAGGTCAAAATGTTCTGATTCAACTTCATCCTCAGATCCCAGACATATTAAGACACAATCCTTGAATCTGATTGTCTCTACGGATCTGAAAAGCTTAAAAATTAAACACACCTGGAATCGGACCTGTGGGATCTGATACAAAGACACAATGATGTGGCAGTTTACCCAGAGCAAAATACTCCCCCCTCATTGGACCCAGTATCCCTCCAGAGTTTCTTCCTCATTTTTAGAGAGGCCAAGATCTCCTTCAGGGATGTCCACTCGCTCCTCCAGAAGCCTTACAGAAGATGATGTGGAGAGATTACTGGAGAAAATTCTCTCGGCCCAGAGCAAGTCAGTGATCCTTTTACCCCTTTGGAGTAGGAGATAGGTACTTCCAGTACTCCACCATTGCCAGTTCCACCTCTGAGCCCTTTCACGGTCTTTGAGTCCTTGGATCTAAGTTGTCTGGGCCAGTCAACTTTGGATCTGTGAACCCCTTTGTCCTCGTGTCCGAGCTCTTCAGTTCAGTGGGATCCAGGGAGCTGTCTGAGTCAATTCTACTCTATTCTGAGAAGTTTCACTAGACTGAGGGTTTCTGAGTCCTCTCTACACCTCGAAGCCTTGGCACTGGTTAGTTTGATTCTGACTTCAGCCTCTGGTCGACTGTTCTTGGGGCAAGGAGGGGACTGTGGATCAGAGACTGACTGGCAGTCTCTAATCCAGGGTCCTATCTCTCACCGGCGAGGTCTGCTTTTGCATTCATGGAGAGCCCTGTCTTTACCCCTGACTCAGATGGCATCTACCCCCTCAAATCCACTGTTCACAACTGTACCTTTTCTGTGTCTGGAGTCTCAACTATCTTCTCCACAGGGAAGGCTGGTACTTAAACCCCTGGCTTCCCATCAGGGTATCCCTGTGTCTTCTGACACCTCCCCAGAGTACTCCGTTGAGGTCCCTAAAAATACAGCATGCAAGAGGAAACATTTAGATTTCCCCTGAATCTGCCATCAAAGATGCAGATTTTGATGAGAGCAAAGGGACCCCATGGTCACCTCCTGATGATCTCATCAGGAGACATCCTGGAGTTCCTAAAACTGAGGTGTCTGGAAGCCCAGCAACATTTTGTCAGTGGAATCTATACTCCTGAAAGCATTTGGTTACCGGCTCATCTACTTCCTGGTTGACTCCACCCACTGACGAGCTCATCAGCTTGAGCTTGGGGCAGGCATGAGTAGATCCCAACACCATTGAGCCAGTCTCCAGGAAGTTAGGTAAAATTATGATGGCTCTGAGACTTAAGCAGCTTTGGTCCAAGGTTTTGCCTGTTGATGCCATGGTTGTGGCTGTGGCCACTACAAAGGAACTTGGAGAAGAAAGTTCCACTGTTCATCCCCTCAACAAGAAGTCCCAGGTGGTGGACAGATTTGGGAAACATGTCTGTGCTTTGGCAACCTTCGCTTTAAGGTCACTGAACTATTGGCACATTTCACAAGACTACAGAGGGACCTGATTAAGACGCTATTTAATGCCTTCTCAGGATCTGTTTTTGAAGAGGTGGAATCATCTGTCACCTCTCAGTTGGCTACTCTGTTGTCGATATCCGGTTCGTCTGAGGCTCATTTCTAATGTAACAGAAGGAACCAGTAGAGCAGCGGGTTCAGATGTTGCTATTAGGAGACATGCCTGGATATGCTTGTGATTTTGTGGAGCCCTTTGTCTTCATTTGTCAGTGCTCCTGTGACAGTGCACCTCTCTCTACTCACAAGACCAGTGATCAAGGAGCCCTAATCCTCACCACTGACACCAGTGAGAGGCAGTCGCTAAACATAAGAATAATGGATTTATGCAGTATTTCAAATGCAGCTCTCTGCATCACACAGTTTCCCCCAGGAGCACACAAAAAACACATTCCACTTGGACCGGATATTCTCTCTTTTTCCCTCTCTCCACCCAAATCCCAAACAAGACGCACCTTAGGGCAGTGTGTGCCAGATGTTCTTCGTCTTCCCTTGCTGCAGTCCTGACGCGTTCTGAGATTTTCGAAACGGAGTTTCAGACCCGGTACAGAGTTGCTGCTAAGTAACCCGTTGAACATTTTTTTTTTTTTTTTCTTGCCTCCAGTATATTGGATGAAAAAAAAAGTGAATAACTGTATTTCTTGTGGGCAGATAAACATATGCTTAAAATGGCTGAAGATTTGATTACTCTGATTTAGGGGTTCTGCCCCCCCTGATAATGATAAAGAGGGTGGACAGGAGTTTAGTTTTGATTGAACAGTGTTCACAGGCTTCAGGTCTTCTGTGGAAGACTTGCAGATCTCCTGCTTATTCTGATTCTGATGTGGATGATTGCTGGATTTGGTTCATGTGTCTGAACAAGTGGGTAAGCATTCTTTGCAGTGTGGTTTGATGCTGTTCAGGCCTCAGGTGGGGGTGGCTGCTACTTCTGTTCTCGCAGACAGGCACATGCATGGAATCAGGATCAGAATAGCTGATGGCATGTAAAGACCAAGATTTGATGCTCCTTTACAGTCTGATGTGTTGTTTTTGGACCCTGTGCAGTTTTTTCCAAGTATCTGGCGCATACACTTGAATGCCTGATTTTTCACACACACATGCACATCTGGGAAAGGCTGACACATTCACCAGCTGTGTCCCCTCTATCCAGATCACAGGGTAGCTGCCACCAGCCAAATACTCTAAGGCTCTTACAAGTGGTAACCAATTATATTGTGTCAAATTAATGCTGATATTAAAGGTAGTGTGACCAAAGCAGTAAGGCTTTTCTGAGTGGCCACGGTGACAGTGAAATAAGCACAGGTGCTCTCGAGATATTAAAAGTATTCACTAAAAGACCAGCCACAATGAAAAGGTATAAAAATATATGTTAAGTGATAAAAATAGAAAACAGGAATATACTTATAATTTATGCTTACAAAACCAATGTTTACTTTAGAAGAAGGAATGATAAATGCAATTAAAACTTCTGGCTGTACTGATGAAAAATAAAAAATATGAACTAAGGAATAATGAACAAAATGCAGCCCACAGTGTTTAAACTTTCGTTCCTTTTATTTGGTATCGGAACTTCAGAATGGATCAAATGTCAAGGGACTGAAGTATAATGAAGCACAATATAACTCATGAATATTAAAATACATAAATAAGCCAGTAGTAGCTAACCACAAACAGTACATTAATACATATTCAAGAACGTTATGTTGGAATAAGAATGCCATTGAGTGCATCAGTCCTGAAAAGGTGGTTTCCACTGGTAAAGAAGGGTCTGCAGGTTTATGTGGTGATTGAAGGAGTAAGGAAGTCAAAAGCATCGGAGGCTTGAGTAAGCGGAATTTTGATATCATCGGTGATTCAACTGTACTTACTAGCCCAAATAATGCTGTAGTGAATGTTTCCAACGTTCCGGTTACTTATTTTGGTCTTTGCCAAACGATCAGTAATAGTTCTGCTGTCAACACGATTGCTGTTGATTCTACTGTTTTCAACTGTCTTCCCGCCTAACAGCTCAGCTGTTAGAAGTGAATCAGTCAGCCCCCTTAATTTATGTATCAATCCCAGATTAAGCCCTTTTGATGCTGGGAACATCATTACTCAAGTTAAAAATGTAGTGGGCAATAAACAGGGGTTCCGTTCTAAAAGGGATGTGTGTCATTCTGCATGTGAATGCGTTACTTTGTGATTGCATGGTTAACTGTTCAGTTAATCTTGGCGGCATGTTATCTGCAGGAACCATTAATAAAGATGGTGGTTCCTCCAGTCGGGAGGTTAACGGCTCAAATTTAGGTACTGTCAAATTAAGGAGCTCTAGAAACAGGAACAATTAATTGGAAATGTGATTCTCGGGAGAGTGAGGTCAGTAATCAATTATGTGAATGTCGACAATAGTATAGAAAGAAGGAAAGTGACTGATGCTTATATTTTGCAACCAAAACATGGTTCTTTTTTAGGTGACAGGTCGATCTCTGCACCGATTAATTCTTATGGTGTTTCACAACCAGTAACAGTGTCCACTGCTGCTTGTTCACATCCCAGACGTGTTAGATTTAAGTGAAGGAGCAATCTCTTCACCAGCAAATATAATTGGTGATGCACAGTTTAACACAGTAGGTAGGGGAGATGTTAATGTATCTAATGGTTTGCATTGGTAATGTAGCCTTTCCAACAGTTTCATCTAGGGATGGTATTACAAAAGGTTATTCCAATAATTGAATAATGCCAGCTACTAAGAATATTTTTCAACCACAGAGGCAATTTACTGATTGCTATTTTCCTGACAATATTGTATACTAATGGTTCAGTGAACAGATGTGATGTATTGCCACTAAACCAAGTTAGCCAAGCTGCTATTGGTGGTGATTCTAGGGTTTTAGTTGGTGGTAGTATGGGTGAGTTTTTTAGCTCTCCAAGTGTTATGGCATCTGTCAACCCTAATATGGTTTATAATATTGTTCAGGTTTCCTGCCCAGTGAGCCAACATAGCAGTTCTCATGTTTCCTCTGAAGTAATGAGTTTATTGAATCAAAATTCTATGGGTAACCCTTTTTTGTTAGATGATGCGGAATCAATCAATCAAATGGTTTTGGCACCAAAACTGACAAATTCTGTGTCAAGTGAATGTAAACCTCTTATTATGAAACTTGAGAGGAAGTTTGTCCTTTAAAGGGTTAGAACTGAACATACAATTCTTAGAAACATGTTTGCAATTAGGTATAGTTCCTAAAGGTTTACGTGTTAGCAATTTTCCTATTGGGACTAAGAGAAATTCCATTTTAGAGTCTGAATTAAGCAAGGTGTTTAATGATGTGGGGTTGAAAGCTCTTCAGGTCATCATTAATGACAATAGGGAGCAGTTACAGTAGATTGGTTCTTGACATATCCACTCAATAACATTTGTGGTCATCCTGAATTCTGTACTCTCAAACCTTTATATGACTCTCTAGTCCCTAAGATCACTAGGTATATGGCTACTCTGTTGAACAGGAAAAGAAACCAGTTAAAAAGAGATCAACTTCAATACCAGTCTGGTAATGCTTATCCTATTAGATCGTCAATTTTTAGTGATTACTCTGAGGGGCAGAACTTCCGTCCGTTACAAAACCATAAAAATTATGGAGTCTATTACTGTGAGAATAGAAGGGTGGTCCCTATTACATATATGGCAGTCAGTACTGCTGATTGTCAGTGATAGGGGTTGTACTGGTCATGTAAGAAATGCGCATTTCCACTCCAGTTATGTTGGGAAAGATATCCACGCTGTCTTTTGGTAATTCAAGGGAATCTAATTCTGGTAACAGGGTAACATTTGTGTCTGATGGTAATCATTCCCACTTTGTTGGTAACAGTCATAACAATGAAAGCTTTGTTGATGGAAGGAATAGGAACTCTTTTTCGGTTCCTAACTCTGTTTATACTTCTCCTAATATTCAACCAGTTTTGTGTTCTCAACCACCCACTAGAAGTGTCACTATTGATACAGAGGTTAATTCGCTGACACATACTACCACTTCGGTTCACACAAATTCTGCTGCCACTGTTAACACTAGCACTACTCCTGACTCTAATTGTAACATCCTTCCTTTGTCAGCTTTTTTAGATCAAAGGTTTACACCTGTCAGGGTAAACAGAGATCTGTTAACCCAAGGGGTCCCATCGATGATGAGAGGGAAAGGGAGAGGTTCAAGGTTTTCCCAGCTTCCTCCAAGACACATGGTAACGAGATTCTGTTGCAGGTAAATCTATCTGTGAATACCCCTTTAGAATACTCTCATTTTGAAGTTGTGTGTTGTATGGATTCAGGTTTTTCTAGAGGTCTAGATGTCGACAGACCTACGATGGTTTACAATGATAATTGTCCTCGTCTGACTACATGCACACAGGTCTCTAATGATTTCACTGGTGACAGGTCTCAGGTATTGACTTTTGACAAAATGATTGGTCAGGGTACTTTTAATAGTAAAGACATTAAATGTACTTTAATACTGATTTGATGTCTGTATTTAATTTTTCTAATAAAAATGTATCTAAGGATCATCTGAATGTATTCAAGAAAGGGTTCACATTCATACCCTGACAGAGGGCAAATTTATCTAACGTGTTGCTTGATCTTAGGTTATACATTAGGAAGTTGAATCTAAAACTATTTTTTGATGCTGATTATGATGACAATGATACACAAAGTTCACAGTCTATCAGTAATTCACAGAACGGTAGTACATATTGGTATAATGCAACCCTTAAGAAAAAAAAGTCTTGTTAACCCACCTCTTAATAATAGCTTATCCACATTTCTTAGAGTATGTGAAGAAGATGTTAGAAACATGTTAAATCGAAACACAAATGGTATAATTTAGCAGGAAATGAAAGGAAAGCTTTAATGGATTTGTCAAATAATGATGTCCTTCAAGGATGCATCTGTAGTCATCACATATGGGTTGTCTTGCCTCAGGCAGCCCTTCGGTTGGCCGGATTTCAAAGTCTGGGTCTGGCTTCTGCTGATGTCGCACTTTCCCCGACGTCAGAGCGTCTGGGGTATAAAAGCATCAGCCGACGCCATCTTCCTCAGTCTTTCTTGCCGCGTGGTGCCCGAAGCAGAAGCAGTTCGCAAGTGCCGGTCAGCCAGCTCCTGTGATTCAGCTACCGAAGACTTCAAAAAAGCTAAGTACCCCGTTGGGGACTCTTTCTTGCCTCAGCCGATGTCCGATAAAGTTAATAATTGTTTAACTTGTGGGAAACAAATACCTCATAAGGATTTCCACTCTTACTGCCTCCCCTGCCTAGGCCCAGACCACGACGTCTCGGCCTGTTCAGCCTGTGCTTCCTTCAACCGACGAACTCTTAGACGTCGGTCGGAGTTTGCAGAGGAGTTTTTTGGGGCTAGTTTTGCTTATAAGATGCCGTCGGAGACTCCGACTTCGCATTTAGTTAAACGGAAGGACAAGGACAGACACACGTGGACCGCGGTTTCGGCTGAAACCACTGTCAGGCCTACCGCGAGTGTCTCAGCTGAAACAGAGTCCTTGGTACTTCCTATTACCGAAACCACACAACCGACTACCTCAGCCCGGAGGCCCCGGCCGAGTCGGTCCTTGAATTACCTACTGAAACCGGTGTCCAGGAACCTTCAGACACCATTCCTTTAGATAAGTTGACTCCTGCACGTGGTGCAGCCAGACCCCCTGCTTCCATGTCCATTAAGGCTTTCTCTAGGGCTAAAGCTGCTAAACTTACTAAGGCTTTGCCTCCCAACATTTCCTCTCAGAGACCTTCTACTAGCTCTCAGATTCTTACCCTAGCAGAGGATCTGATCTCATTAATTAGAGGTTCCCTACCTCATCCGGACAGGGGCTCTCAACCACCTCCAGACAAAAGGCCCAGAGTTGAGCCCTCTGATCCCCAGTCCTCAGATGAGTCCACGGATGACTCTGCTCTGTCAGACCACCAGGAGGAGGCTTATTTGGCCTACAAGGATTCTGATGCTGAAGAATCTATTCCCTCGGCCTCCCCTCCTGAAGAGTTTTCCTTTGGAGAGACATTACACTCTGAGAGAACATTTTCAATGGCAGGGTCAGGAATTCTCAGATTCCAGAAAGAGATTAAGGACCTTTTTACATTTACCTCAGCATAGGCCCTTAGCTATCCCCTCCTGTTTTGAATGTCATTGATGATGTGTACTCCGATGCTAGTTCTGCCCCTGACTCGCTGCCTCCGGCTCCTGCCAAACCTGATAGGTACTACAGGGTCCCTGACTCACATCTACACCTGTACAAGGCCCACTCTGCTGACCCAGAAACTATTTCCCAGGGCCCAAAAGGGGTTGCAGCTGCCACTGCTAAAAATCCTCTACCCTCTGAAAGAGAGTCCAGAGCATTAGATAGATGGGGTAAGAAAGTGTATACTTCTGCAACTCTTTCCATGAGGGCATTAAATTGTCAATTTCATATGATACAGTACCAAGAGTATTTACTAGATGAATTGCATAAGAAACTGTCCTCTTCTGAACCCCTTGATTGCAAATCCCTTCAGGATCTGGTGCATAACTCCCAGCAGGTTAGTAACCATTTCTTGCAGTGTGGTTATGATGCATTGGAGGCTTCATGTAGATCAGCTATGACAGGTGCAGTTATACGTAGGCATGCCTGGCTGAAGGAACAATCTCTGCCAGACCATGTTAAAGCTAAGCTTTTGGATGCTCCTATGGAAAAGCAAAAATTATTTGGTTCCACGGCTCAAGAGGTTTTAAAGAAATTTGAAGAAAAGGCAAAGTCTGTGCAAACAGTTAAAGACTTTCTGCAAGTCCAACCACCGAGATTCAGCAGAAATTGGCCTACTAAGAATTGGTCCTTTCCGGACTCAGACAGATCTCAAAGAGGCAGGAATAGGCATGCCAGAGGTAGAGGGCAAGCTAGAGGCTCCTACAGAGGCCGTCAGTGGCAGCCTCCCAACCAGAGAGGTAGTGCAGGAACTACAACTGCTACACCAGGACAGACTCAATGACTTGATTTTGACTCCACCGAACAGGGCTCAATTAGAAGCACCTTTGGGCGGAAAACTTTCTTTATTCTCAAAAAATTGGCACAGCATTACAAGGGACACATGGACACTGCAAATAATAGACAAAGGATACAGGTTCCATTTCCACTCATTGCCAAAAAGAAAAGGCATGCTAGACCTGCCACCAAATCAGAGGGCAGAGGCTTTGAAGCAAATTACCAACTTAATGCAAATGAAAGCCTCAGAAAAGGTACCTCTTTCAGAACAAGGCCAGGGATTTTACTCCAGATTATTCCTTGTTCCAAGAAAAGAATCAATGGAGGCCTATTCTCGACTTGTCCACACTGAATACTTACCTCATTGTGCCAAAATTCAAAATGCTGACTCTACAGCAACTCCTTCCCATGCTGGGCAAGGGGTCTTGGCTAGTGACTCTAGACCTCAAGGAGGCATACCTGCATGTCCCTATTCGACAAAGCTGCAGAAGACACCTCAGATTTCTTGCAGGGTCAGAGCATTATCAATTCTCAGCATTACCCTTTGGCTTATCTACTGCGCCCAGAGTATTCACGAAATGCCTGGCATCAGTAATTGCACACTGCAGACTTCAGGGGATTCAAATTTACCCATATCTGGACGACTGCCTAATACAAGCGGACAGCAACCAAACTTTATTAAAGGACTTGGACTATGCCATCCACCTGTTGCAGGCATTGGGATATACAGTCAACATCCACACATCAAGACTGGTTCCATCTCAAAGAATAACTTTTCTGGGTGCGGATCTAGACACAATCACCCAAATGGCCTTTCTCACAGAAGAAAAACAAAAACAACTACCAGTTTACTTCCAGAATCTGACAAGACAAACTCAGCTGACTGCAAGGAAAATCCTGCAGGCCCTGGGTTACATGGCATCTTGCATTCTTCTGATTCCGCAAGCAAGACTGCATATGAGAAAATTACAATGGTACCTAAGAAGTTTATGGACACAGCACAGTCACAGCTTAGAAGCTCTGATCCCACTCATTCCTTGCCTTCAAAAGGAATTTCAGTGGTGGGCTCAAGCCTGCCAGTCGAACAGCGGGTTGCCCTTCAGCAAGCCAAGAGCCAACCAAACCATCACCACGGATGCTTCAGACCAAGGTTGGGGAGCACACATGGAGGGCAGATGTATCCAAGGGCTATGGTCACAAAGAGAGCTGCGCATGCACATAAACCAAAAGGAAATGCTGGCAGTGATGCACGCATTCGAGGCCTTCAAACCTTTCCTTCAGCAAGGCCACCTGCTCATAAGGACAGACAACACCACAGTTATGTGGTACATAAACAAGCAAGGAGGCACCCATTCCTACCCTCTTTGCAGACTGACAGTGAATCTATGGGAACTTGCTTTGAAACTCAACATACAGCTACAGTCCCAGTTCGTGCCAGGGAAAGACAATACACTGGCAGACAGCTTAAGCAGAACTACAATGGATGCACACAAATGGATGCTGCACCCAGACATCATCTTACTCATCACACAATCATGGGGAAGGCCGGAAATAGATCTGTTCGCTTCCCCTTTCAATCATCAACTGAAGAAATTCTGCTCAAGGACATACCACCCACAAGCATGGAAAGTGGACGCTCTCTCTTTCAGCTGGAAAGCTCTAACAGTGTATGCTTTCCCACCTCTCCCATTAATGACCAAGGTCCTACTGAAGATCAGGACAGAGCAGCCCAGAGTAATTCTGATAGCTCCAAACTGGCCAAGACAGCACTGGTACCCACTGTTAAAGAGCATGTCACAGACGAAACCATGGCCTCTCCCCCTATGGCCACTCCTACTGACGCAGCACAATTTCAGGACTCTGCACTCCAACCTGAAAACCTTGCAGCTAACTGCCTGGAGAATACCATGACTCCTCCTCAGGATAACCTATCCCAGAGAGTGAAGGATATTATTATGGAAGCTCGCCGGCCTTCCACAAGGAAGGCATATTCAGCAAAATGGAAAAGATTTCACACCTGGAACACAGCAAGGGGCCTAGAGGTGACAGTGATGAACATGGCACATATACTGGAATATTTGGCAGAATTGTTCCACAATGGCCTGTCTTACTCTTCCATTAAGACACATGCCTCAGCAATCTCAGCAGAATACAATATTAATCCACCTGTCTTCTCTCATCCTCTCCTAAGACAGTTTCTAAGAGGAATCAAAAACATTAATCCTCCAAGGAAACCTCCTCTACCTACTTGGCGACCTGAATTTCATGTTGGGAAAACTAACACTCCCTCCCTTTGAACCAGCAGCATCAGCAGATCTACAGTTTTTATCTTGGAAAACTGCCTTCCTTCTGGCCATAACCTCAGCAAGAAGAGTATCTGAGCTACAAGCTTTAATGGCAGTGCAGCCATTTCTTATCTTTCATCAGGACAGAGTTTCCTTGAGGACCAATCCTACATTCATGCCAAAGGTGGTATCCAGGGTATCTTTGAACCAAGCTATTCACTCTCCTACATTCTTCCCACAACCACAAAATAAAGGGGAGAGACTTCTGCACACCCTGGACATACACAGACAACTGCGCTACTACTTGGACAGAATTAAAAGTTACAGAAAGACTGACCAGTTGTTTGTAGCATATGCTGCTGGGGTACAAGGAAAAACAATTTCCAAACAGACAATTTCAAAATGGATAGGAAATTGCATTCGTTTTTGTTACTCCTTTCATGGAAAAACTGTGCCAGCTAACATTAGACCTCATTCCACGAGAGCCACAGCCACCACCACAGCCTTCCTAAGAGGGATGGCTACCAAAGACATTTGAGAAGCTGCTACATGGAGCTCCGTGCATACATTTGCCAAGCATTACAATTTACCTTTATACTCCAGATCCAGAGCAGGTTTTGTTACGGCAGTTCTGCAGGGTATCTTAACTACACCATCCTTTACTTAGTACCTCCACCCCCAGATTGGCTATGGTATTCTACCCATATGTGATGACTGCAGATGCATCCTTGAAGGACATAGTACAGTTTTGTACCTACCATAAATGTAGATGTCCGATAGGTATGCATCTGCAGTCAGGTTTACCCTCCCTCCTTCCCGTCTGTGGTATTCCTAGGGTGCTTACCCCTCTATTAGCTAGCTGGGGGAATCTATTATGGTGTATTTTTGTATATACATGTATATATATTTTTTTGCAAATGTTTGGAATTTTATTGCATTTCTCCAAATTTAGCCTTCCTAGAGGGCACCTGGCATCTGGGGCAAGAAAAACTGAGGAAGATGGCGTCGGCTGATGCTTTTATACCCCCAGATGCTCTGACGTCGGGGAAAGTGCGACATCAGCCGAAGCCAGACCCAGACTTTGGAATCCGGCCGACCGAAGGGCTGCCTGAGGCAGGACAACCCATATGTGATGACTGCAGATGCATACCTATCGGACATCTACATTTATGGTAGGTACAAAACTATACTTTACCATAAGAGTGATGAAAGCTGATAATGGGACAGGCGTTGTAGTTGTAGACCAATGTGCATATGTCAACAAAATGCAAGAAGACTTGATTAATGATGACTTCTTTGAGAAGGTTTCTTTACTAACAGTCAACTTGCATTTCGACTATGTTGACAAGATGCTACAATCCTTACATGACCATTACATTACTGAGGAGGAATTTACATTCATGTGGTGTCCAAATCCATGTTTAGGGAAATTGTTTGGCATACCTAAACTTCATAAGAACTCTTCAAATACCCCTTTTAGGCTAATCGTCTCAAATAAGAGGACGAAAACAGAACATTGCTCAGTATATTGACTGCCCTTAATCCATTAGTACAAGCAAAACCCCATTATATCAAAGACTCGTGGGACTTTTTGAATACATTATTTAATACTGTTGTTGATTTGTCTAACTGCATTCTAGTTACATTGGACATTGTAGCCTTGTATACCAGTATACCCCATGTAGACAGTGTTGAGCATGTCCAACATTACTTAAGTAAATATGTAAAATTTCCGAAAAAACAGATTGATACTTTGGCTACGCTGATTTCTCTTGTTTTAGATCACTCTTTCCATTTTAATGGAGACCTCTACCACCAAGTCAGGGGAGTGGCCATGGGGACGAAGATGTCCCCAGCGTTTGCCAATCTGGTTTTAACAGAGTGGGAGAGGGACACTCTGGTTCATTTGTCTGTTTTTTTCATTATGAAATGCTATAAAAGGTTCATAGATGAAGTCTTTTTTTCCTGTGGGAGGGAAGTGTGGACCAACTTGATATGTTTGTTGAGAACTTTGCAGAGAGTATTGGCTTTGAGATTTGCAATTGGCAATCATGGTGATGCAGTTTTCTTTTTGGACATAAATATTTCCATTGACAGAGTTAATAATTGTTTTGAATTGTCCATTCACAGGAAACATACTTTTAGAAACAATTACCTTGAGTTTCATAATTCCCACCCTTATTTTATGAAAAGAAATGTACCAAAGAGTTTATCAGGGTATCCAGATTAACCAGTGACAGCATGGTTTTTGGGAAGGATTGTGACTTTCTCTCCCTTTTATTCACCCAAAAGAACTACCCGTTAGCGTTAATTCAGTTAGGAGTCAAATCATTGCGGACAGACTCACTAAATTTAAACCAATTATAACGCATGGGTTTACTCCAGACACATAATACACACACAGATGTGATAGATTCCACACAGACCCTTAGTTTTTCCTTACCTATGTGTACGGATTTGAATGACCTTAGGCTTGTTTTACTAAACAATTGGAAAATCTTACTTTATGACCCAAACATTAGAACGAGTTTAGGTTCTGAACCTGTGTTCTCATATAAAAGAACCAAGACCCTGAAAACTTTCTTTGAAAATAAAGATAATCAATTTAATTTAACACCTGGTATTAACATGTATAAGCCCAAAGGTATGCAAAAATGTGGTAAATGTGTATGTTGTAAATACATTCTTAAAGGTGAATGTTATACTTTTCCACATTGCAATTTAAAAGTGTCCTTTAACAAAGTGTTTGACTGTAATTCTAGCATGGTAGTGTATTGCGCAGTCTGTTCCACATGTTGAAGTTTTTATATTGGTAAAACTGTCTGTAGATTAAGTGACAGAATAAAGGAACATTATGGTGCCATTAGGAACAGTGACCATGTTAATGCTCTTGGTAAACACAGTGCCTTGTGTAATGATTTCAGGTCTTCAAGTTCATAGTGTTGGAACAAATTAAAGTTTTCTGTGGGGATTCTGATTGCAAATTGCAGTTACAAGAATTGAAATGGCAGTTGCGATTGAAAGCGGAATTTTCTCCAGGGTTAAACAAGTCTTTCAATCTGAAATGTGCCTTGGAAGTGGTTCCAATGATTGTGAAATTATAAGCAGGGGGTCCCTTGCAGTTAATTGCAAATTCTTTTTTTTTGTTGTATACAGTTGTGTACATACGATTCATTTTACTCAGATTAGTGTATATAGGCTGTCTTTTGTGTAAATATGGACAGTTCTCATGCAATGGCATTCTTATTCCAACATAACTTTCTTGCATATGTATTAATGTACTGTTTGTGGTTAGCTACTACCGGCTTATTTATGTATTTTAATATTCATGAGTTATGTTGTGCTTTGTTATAGTTCAGTCCCTTGATATTTGATCAATTCTGAAGAAGTTCCAATACCAGATAAAAGGAACGAAAGCTTAAACCACCACTGTGGGCTGCATTTTGTTCATTATTCCTTAGTTCATATTTTTTATTTTTATTTTTCATCAGTGCAGTCATAGAAATTTTAATTGCATCTATACGTAATATTTAGTTACAATAAACTTCAGAGTTTTCATTCATAGGAAATATAACACAGTTGGATAGAATCTCACATGTGGATAAAGAAAAAATACTAAATTAGTCTCAGGGTACTTTTCCTAACTAACCTAAAGAGAAACTGCCCCTAGTTAACTCGCTTTATGTTGCAAGGCAAGATGTACTGCTGAGATGCACACTTCCACTAGGCAAGATGAGATACTCCACACACTGAACTGTACAACTAACTACTACTAGGAAATGAACTGTGATAACTGATGTAGATCTTTTATATCAGATTGCAAAGAAAAACTGCTGCTGCCAGAGTTCCATCCTTCAGCTGGTTATAGAATTACATCACATCTAGTCACCTGACTGTGGCATAGTTCAGATTCAGAACTCTTGATTCTGTTGCTGCATTTTTAATATAAGCAACTTTTACAAACACATTTTTAATACAAGTATCTGTACAAGTTAATGTGAAAGTCAAATGACATAAGATTTACAAAACATCAGCCAGCCATGGCATATGCCACACATGCACTCTCACTTCTCCAGATGCAGCTGGCAATACTTTAAACATCACATCCTTTAGACAGCACGTAGTTTTTCGGCCCCATGGTTTAAGATGCATTATCTAGTTCTGAGAAGGGTAGCAAGACACACTGCTGTGTGTGTACATTTTTCCACCCTCAAAGATCATTTTCAAGGTATCTTCAAGGTGTGGTTAAAATGTGTTTCAAAAAATCCCAAGGATCTTGCCAGGACACACATGGAGGAGGTTCCCGCAGAGGGGGGAACTCAAAATGATAGATGCTGCTCTCGCATCAGAGGTGGCTCACAGAACCAAGGGTTCTTAGATTCTTTCTTTGGTAAACCTTTCAGTCCTCCTGAAAGGAGGCCCAATTGTCCACCTCCTCTGACAGCAGGTTTGGTCATTTGTCCTTGCACCAGAGAGCCTGGCTAGAAATATATACTTGGGTGCAGAGGGTCATTTCCAGTGGTTATGTAATACTGTTTTCACTTTATCCTCCCAAGTTAAGAAAACTTTCCTAATGATCCACCCAGGTACAAGCAACAATTCAAATTCAAGAGCTGCTAGAAAAAAAGTCACCCAAAAGATCTCCCCAAACCAGTTAGAGTCCAAAACTTACTAAAAGTTCTTTTTAGTGTCAAAGAAAACAGGGGACTGGAGACCAATTCTGGATCTCAGTGTCTAGAGCAAATCCCTTTCAAAGACCAAGTTCCCGATAGTCACAGTTTGGTCCATTCTTCCTTTTTTGGGAAAGGACAATTGGATGTGCTCAGTAGATCTTCAGGATGTGCACCATCGTACAAAGATGAATAGACTATCCAGATTTTTATGCTTCCAGCTGGGAGCCAGTCACTACCAGTTCAAAGTTCTGCAGTTCGGTCTACCACAGCCCCCAGGGTATTTACCAAATGCATGGCAGTAGTAGCAGCTCATTTGAGACTGCAGGGATTCTGGGTGTTTCCATATTTAGACAACTGGCTCATATCTGCACCGAAGCATCATTGGCTCATTTTGGCAAGAGAAAGTGATCCAGACGTGCTCTACTAGGAATAACAATGAACTTTGAAAAGTCTCGTTTATCTAGAGTTCATAGGAGAACTGCTAGATGCAAAATCAACTATAGCCTCACTTACTCTCTCCAGAGTTCAGGCAAGATAACAAAAAAGGTTTACAATACAAAAATCTCAGCCCGCTTGGTCCTTCAGGCTTTGGGTGTCTGTGTCAGCAGCAATAACATTACTTCCCTTACCCAGATTTCATACTAGTTCTTCAGTGGATGCTGGCCTCCCAGTAGTCATTGCTTTATCTTCCTTTATATGCTTTGATACAAATCAATATATGCAAGAGGGACCTAATGTGTTGGATTCAATCAGAAGGGGTTCTAGAAGGCCCCCCCCCCCTCTCAGCCCAGGCAATTTTGAACTTAGTTGCTTCCCAGCTATGGTGGGAGTGGGTGATTACCTGGGAAAGCCACTCCAAGGCACATGGTCCCCCGAAGAGGCCACTTTGCATATCAGTGTCCTTGAGTTGAGAAGAGTGCTTCTAGCATTGCAGGCCTGTCAGAATGCTCTCCCTTCAGGAACTATTGCGATTCAAACAGAGAACATGTAAGTGGTTTGGTACATCAGTAAACAAGGAGGATCCAGATCTTTTACCCCCTGTGTCGAAGCACTCTGGCAATGGGCAATCTCTTCCAACCACTTTCTTACAGCATCGCATATTCTGGGGAAGTCTAACATGTTAGACAAACTGAGCATGTACATCCTACTACCTCACGAGTGGTCCCTCGGCAGAATTGATTTTCCGACAAAGGGGCCAGCCTTGTTTTGATCTTTTTGCATCTCCTGTAAAAAAGTGCAGCAACCTCTTTACCCTAATTCTCCTACAGGGGGAATCACTGAGGAATGATTTCCCCCTCCAGCCTACTTTATGCTTATCCCTCAATTCCTTTTATCCTAAAGTTTTTGCAGAGAGCTGTCAGGTTGAAGAGCAAAGCCATCCTCATTGCATCTTACTGGCCTTGAGAAATTCGGTTCCCTTTTTTGTGGCCTCATTTAATTAATCAGCCCTGGATTCTGGACCGAACTCCAGATCTGCTTTCTCACCCAACAGGCATGATGCATCCAGACCTCCCCAATCTCAAGCTGGCAGCTCGGTTTCTCCATTTCCAGTAATAGCCAGACAACTATGCTCTCTGTTACCTGTCCGACAGATTTTTATCTTCCCTTAAACCATCTGCAAGTAAATTTTGTTAGTAAATGGAAAAGATTTGTACACTAGGCAGTTAAAAATTATGTGGAACTCTCTACCCCAGTTCATAACATTCTTGATTTATCGATGCTACCTTTTAAATCAAGGAGCCAGTTCTTCAACTGTTGGTTCAGTTGGCAGCAATTTCTAATTTCCATATTGGATCTGATGATTCCTTGCTAGCTTTTTCATAAGCTTTGTAAAACCATTTTATGAAGCACCTCTGTTACAGCCTCCTTTTAAAGATCCTACTCCTCCATGGGATCTAACTCTGGTACTGCAAGCCTTGGTCCATCCACCATTTGAACCTCCACATGACTGTGATCATAATTTTTTCTTGGAAAACTGTTTTTGGTGGCCATTACTTCAGCCAGATGAGTTTCTGAAATTCAAGCCTTAACTGTGAAACCCCCATATCTAATTTTTCATAAAGATAGTTACATTACGAATTAATGCATCCTTTTTGCCCAAGAGTTTCAGAATCTAATATTAACCAGTCCATCAGTTTTCTTTCCAAATAATTCAAGCAAGGGTGAAAGTGTTGCATTGTTCATAGGCAACTGTTTCTATTTGCACAGAACAAAGGATATCACAACTACAGATCAGTTATTTGTTTTTGTTGATATGAAACTGAGTAAACCAGTATCCAAAATTACTCTCGCCAGATGGCTTACTGGGCGCATTTCCTTTGTTTACAAAAAATTGAATCTCTTTCCCCAAGGCAAGTTTGTGCTCATTCAGCCAGGTCTGTAGCAACTTCCTCAGTCTTTTATTCAACAGCTTCCATGGATGAAATATGTCCAGCAGTGACTTGGGCTTTGCCTCATATTTTTATCACTCATTACAAAGTGGATTTGTATCCAGAGGTAAAGCATCGTTTAGCTCAATAACGCTTAGGAGTGTCCATCCTTGAGTCTACCCTCAGATTTAGGTAGCTGGGAACTCTGCCCCATCAGTTGAGGACAGAATGAAAATTGGCAATATCTGATAGTTATGTGCTCACCATAATGTTCCATCTATGTTGTCCATTTTAATTTTTCCTCAACTCCCCACCCACCATACTCATTTTGTTTTTTCTAGAAGACTGAGTGGATAGGAAAGAATTTGTATATGCCAAGCATGGCAAAGCTCCAGATATAGCCTTCTTTGACCTTTTCTGTTTCTTTTTTAATGCCTATTTTGTATAGAAATAATTTCTTTATTCTTTAGCTAGCAAACGCATTCTGAGGTAATTGAGGTTGATGTATTCTGGGTAAGGCAGAAGCTTGAGAGTTCTAAATTGCCACTAGCTTTTGCATTGGTGGAGTCAGATCTGACCATTTGGATCCCAGCCCATCTGTTGAGGAAGAATGAAAATGGACAACACAGAATGTTATGGTGAGTACATAACGTCATTTACTATATCATCTACTTTCTCATAGTCCTTAATAGTTCTTGACATTATTTTCCTTTTGTACCATGTACACTTTTCTCCATTATATATTGCATCTTGTTTTCAAATCTTTTCTGTTGCCTTCATAAATAACATCTATATATTAACACTATTGGTTTCCAATTTTTCTCTCCTTTTTTTCCATGTAAATTTTAATAATCCACCACTCTATTTTCATTAATCACCCAAAATAAAGTAGATCAGATGTTGAAATTTACATTCATTCCTCAACTGATGGGTCTCTGAGCTGGCTCTGCTGCTTCCAGATCCTTGTATTCAGACTCTCGAGCTCTTTACCCATGAAAGCCCCTTCAGGAAAACATACCTCAGATCTCGTTTGTTGCCGTATTGTTACAAATGTGGATCCTCTTGCACTCAAGTTATTGATTTATTTTAAGAGAAAAACAGCGAGTCTTTTCAAAATTTCCTTTCAGCAGGCTACCCATTGCATTACTTTCACCTTCCTCCCTTTTATTCCTAGTAAATTTTTTTTCTGTTAATACTTTCACTTTACTGAGACCTTGGTGTTTTTTCCAGTACTGTTAAGTACCTTTTTTCTCTCTGCTTCTTTCTACCTGTTTTAACATGACTACCACTGGTGGTAGCTTTTCTTTAAAAAATTTTGCTCATAATTTTCCCTTTGGGTCTTCCTCTTTTATGAATAGCACTCCGAGATGGCTGGCATACCAACTGGTTTCAAGAAATGCATCTCCTGTGGGCACAAAGTACGTAATGTAGATGCCCACTTTGAATGTGTCCATTGCTTGGGCACTGCTCATTTAGATTCAGATTGTACTATTTGTGCCAGCTGCAAAGCCAGGAGACTTAAGGATAGATTCAAGCTAGTTTTGAAGAGTCTTCTTCCTCTATTCCAGTTTGTGCTCCAACCCCCTAAGAAATCAAAGGGAAGCTGGACTTTGCTCCCAGTATCACAGTCTAGAAAGAGATCTCTGGATCCTTCAATGTCTTTGGCTGCATTCTTATAGCCACTACCAAAGATGTCAAAAAAAAAAAGAGTATCTGACAACTACGGATCCTATTACTTGAAAACAAAATTATATTTATTCCAGTTGCCTGTCCACAAAATCGGATACCTTCTCAACTCCCTTCCCCATTTTTGTAGAAGTCTACACTTCATCACTCAGGATCACTATCCACTAGCTTCTCCCTCAAGTCTTCCTGGGGTTTGTCCAAGGCTGAAGTGGGTAGGATGATGAGGAAATTCCTTAGAG
Organism: Protopterus annectens; assembly: GCF_019279795.1. Classification (NCBI taxonomy): domain Eukaryota; kingdom Metazoa; phylum Chordata; order Ceratodontiformes; family Protopteridae; genus Protopterus; species Protopterus annectens. The sequence continues at coordinate 667,268,073 of NC_056745.1, forward strand.
CTGAAATCCAGATGGGGTATTTCTGTCTCCTGTTGGAACCATGAGCCTGCCCATGACTAGTCCTCCTCCAATTTGGTCTGTGGTTTCTGAGCCCTCTGATCCAAGATCCCTTGGGGAGTCCTTGGCAGACCTGAGGATAGCTAGTTTTTTGACTTAATTGCTTTCCTCAGCCATCCAGCTCCAAGCATTTCAGAGCAGGAAGACACAGCCAAAGTGTAGGTGCCAGGTCCAGGGGACCAGGGTCAATTCTGAAGTTGCTGGATCTGCCCCTTGGAGCATCGGCTGTTGACAGCTTGGGTCTAACTTCATGCTTGGGTGGAGAGCTTTGAGAGATTCCGGGGCTCAGCGGTGCAGGAAAAATCGTCTTCGTTGTCTCCTTTTCTGGTCTCCCCTAGGCACTCTTCACCTAGAGAGAGGACATTCCTACCCCTCCCCAGATCATATATCTCCACCACATTCAGGTCATTGCTCTGAGCCTCGGTCTTTTATTCCACTGGGACAGCCAGCTCGTTACTCTCCAGTCAGTCCCTGGAACTCCCCTGTCACTTCTTAATCCTCACCAGACCATCTCACTGATAAGGTTCCTCAGAAGAGAACATATAAAAGGATACAATTGGATTCCCCTCAGGAATCTCTCATTGAGAACACAGATTTCACTGAAGGGGAGGGTCCCCAAATCTCCACCTGAAGAAGTCTCCAGTGGTCTTGCAACAGTGTTGAACTCATAAAACAAAAAGATGGTTGGTCTTCTGATAACCTATCCCAAAGGAATCTGTTTTTAGGCTTTCTGGTCTGACCCAGTTGCATTTTAGGTGACCCCACCCCAGCTGATGAACTTGCAGACCTCATTTCATGCTGGGCATGGAAGGAATGGAGAACAGTGGCGCCCATCTCCAAGTGCCCAGGCATATTTTAGCCCCTTTGAATTACAGAGCAAACTGGAGCAGGGGGATCCCATTTGATGATATGGTTGTTGCAGCAGCCACTAAGAGCATTTAGAGCAAAGCTTTTCTGTACCTCCCCCGAACAAGGGGAATCTAGGGCCTTGGAATCTCTTTCTGGGTCCATGTCTGTGGAGAACCAAAATAGTCTCTGCAAATGGGCCACCCTTCAATCTATAAAATGTCCATGAAGTTGATTTCCCATGCTGCAGAAGGTACTTCTTGGGTGGCAGGTTCAGGCATAGCCATTAGGAGACATGCCTGGATGCTCCTATGTGAATTTGCAGAGCACTTGTAGTCTTAATCAGTGCTATGTTTGATGGATCTTCTTTTTTTGGCCCAAAAGTAAAAGAAATACTCTCCAGAAGTGAGCAAGAAGGAAAGACCTTGTCTCTGCCATAAGGATACATTTTTCTGTTCCTCAAAGCCCTTTTCCCAGAATCAACAAGAAGGGAGAAAGATGTTTCTGCAAACCCCAGGGTCCTTCCCAAGATTCACAAGGAGAGACTAATGGAAGACATTGCCCCCCACCCCAGCAGCGGTGGTCTGCAGAACCATGATTTCTGTGATTCTTTCGCAGGCAGACCTACCAGTGCCCTGAAAGGTGGCTTGACTCTTGCCCTCTGGCAGTCTGGGGGGAGTTTGTGTCTCCATCAAAAAGCCTGTGGATCCATCACAAAATAATCTTGGGCACAGAGTATTGTATCCAGAGGTTATGTCCTACCATTTTCCAAATTCTTCCTGCAAGAATGAAAAGAATACCTAATGTGAAACCCAGAGGGAGATAGCAGTATTAGAAATGGAAAAGCTGCCCAGAGGGAGATAGCAGTATTAGAAATGGAAAAGCTGCCCAGAAAGTAATCTAGGAGGTTCTCAGACTAGAAAGGAGCTGGAACCTACTCAAGATTCTTAGTATAAATAAAACAGGGTCCTTAAGACCCATCCTGAATCTCTGCAAACTAAACCTGTGTGTAAAGTATTCTAGACTGTGGATGGTAATTGCTCAGTCCATTTGCCCCTAATGTGAAAGGATGATTGGATGTGCTTGACTGATCTTTAGGATGCATACTATTGCATCAAATTGAACAGACTCCAGGAGATATAAACTTCAGGCTAGGAGCCAGTCATTTCTAGTTCAGAGCACTGCCCTTTGGCCTCACCACAGCCCCCAGGGTATTCAGCAAATGCATGGCAGTGGTAGCAGCTCACTTGAGACTGCTAGGATTCAGCATGTTTATGTACCTAGACAACTGGCTCCTAACCTACCTATCCAGGCATCTACTTCTACAGGCAGTGGACTACTTCATCCAGTTGTGCCTTCACCTGGGCATTTTAGTCAATTACAGGAAATTACAATCCTCACTTAAGCAGAACTTAGACTTCATAGGTGCTCATCTAGACGGTCACCCAGCATCTTTTCCACCTACACAAGTTCAGACATTCAGATCCCAGATCAAAAAAAGTGATCTTGCACATGTCTCTTCCAGCAGAACTAATCTTACAGGCCTTGGGATCCATGGCAGTAGCTATGCCGCTAGTTCCTTTAGCCAGGTTCCACTTGCAGATTTTGCAATGGATTCTATCGTTACAGTGGTCTATTTTTCAGCAGCCTTTATTTGCCCCAGTCAGAATCACTCAAATTTGCAAAAAATATCTTCTTTGGTAGCTTTACTTTGAAGTTTACCAGGGCTGTCCATTTTTTCTTCCCCTATCCACGGCCACTATGACCACTAATGCCTCCCAACTGGGGTGGGATGGGGGGGGTCAATGCTTGGGAACAACAACCCCCAAGGTACATGATCCCTAAAAAAAAAAAAAAAAAGTCCAAGATGCACATCTGTCAATATTCTGAAAATATTACTACTAGCATTGCAGGCCTTTCAAGACTTCTTTCTGGGAATGATTGCTCATCAGACAGTATGATCATACCAACTATGTTGAAGCACTGTGGCAATGTTTGATATGTTCCGGTTGCTTTCTATTAGCACTTCACATACTGGAAAAAGACATTGGGATTGCAGACAAACTAAGCAGGTCCATTTTGATGCCTCGTAAGTGGTCTTTGTGGCAAAGTGGTGGAGAGTATTTTCTGTTAATGGGGCCAGCCAATTTGCAACATATTCGCTTCTCCCCTTAACTGCAGCAGGTTCTTTGCCTTGATCCCTCCAATGGGGGGGGGGGGGAGCTGGTGAGAGATGCTCTAGTCTATGATTAGACCTCCAGTCTTTTCTGTGCTTATCGGCTATTACCTCTCATTCTGTGCTTATCGGCTATTACCTCTCATTCCCAAATTTTGACTGAAAGCATACTGGTTGAAAAGTACAGCTGTCCTCATCACACTTTTGTGGCCTCTTCAATTTTGGGTTCCTTCCTCTGGCCTCATCTTCTGCATCTGCCCTGGATAGTGGATCCCAATCCAGATGACCTCTCTCGCCTGACAGGTATGACTAATCCAGACAATAACAGGCCTCAAACTGACCACATGGTTTCTCCAGTTCCAGTGATTGCAAGACAGCTCAGGCTCTTATCCCCAGTTTGTCATATTTTACCTTCTGAAAAGGCTCCTGCTAGAAAAATTTACAAAAATAAATGGAATAGATTTGTGTTTTGGACCATTAAGAGGGTTCTGAATCCTTTTTTGTTCCTATACTTGCTCTAGTTGACTTTTTAGCTTCAATTTTCAATGAAGGTCTTAGTTTTCTACTACTAAGGTCCAGTTGGCTGCCATTTTAGATTTCCATGTAGGTGAAAATAATTCTTCCTTAGCTGCTTCTAAATTATGAAAAGCTTTTCTCAAAGGAACCTTTTTACTTAACCTCCACTAAAGGATTGTACTTCACCTTGGGATTTAAGTATCCTGCTTCAAGCTCGTACCCAAGGCCCATTTTGAAACTTCAGTCAGGTCAGACCGTATGTTTTTATCTTAAATATTTTTGTAGTTGCTATTACATCAGGTAGATGAGTGTCCAAACTCCAGGCTTTATCCTGCAAAAAAAACCCTTAGCCGGTTTTCCACAAAGGCAGAATTTCCTTACTGACCAGTCTGTCCCTTTTTGCCTAAGGTAGCTTTTGAGCCTAATATCAACCAGGTCATTAACCTCCCAGTTTTCTTCCCAAATATAAATAAAGGAGAGCATGTGCTTCATCTTTTGGATGTACATCGACAACTTAGGTTTTATATCCATGTAACCAAAGATTTCCAGAAGACCAGTTTGTATCTTTCTCACCTAACACATTGAGCAAGCCAGTTGCCAAAGTTACATTGGCCAAATGGTTATAACTGATTGCATCTTCTTTGTCTGTAGTAAAAGAGGGTAGTCTTTGCCTAAGCCTCTTGGAGCTGATTCCACAAGGTCTGTGGCTGTATCCTCAGCTTTTTGGTTAAGAGCTTCCATAGTTGGCATGTATGCAGCTGCCACTTGGTCCAATGCTCATACTTTTGTTCATTACAAATTGGATTTTGTTTCTAGGAATAGAGCCCCTTTTGGCTCCACAGTACTCTGAAATATCCTTCCATGGGGACCTCCCAAGCTTCATCTAGCTGGATATTTTATACAGAAGTTTTAAGTATATTTATGCATGTTTATGTTATGAACAAGGTTATTAGGAGTTGCATAACTTTTATTAAAACTGAAAATCCTAAGATTGGGGTAGTGTTTAACCCCAAGATTCATAATAATGTAACTCGGCCCACTTTTAGGCCTGTTCTTTCGGCGCCTAATATTACAGATGGAATTTCATTATTTATGGATAATGTACTTAATCTTTCAGTACAGAAATTACTCCTACGTCAGGGAATCCTGGGAGTTTTTAGATAAATTACGTACATTCAGTAGATAAGAATATCAAAATATGAATGTTTCTGTGATTATAATACATGTTTGTTCTCTGTTCGCGTATTCCACAAGAAATAGGTATGAAATTTATTAGACTGTATATGACCAGATATACTGACGTAACTAATGAATGTATTTTGTTTGAGATTTTTAGACAGTTTATTTTTGTTTAATATAAAAAATGATATAAATAAACAAAAGCTGTTACAATGGGGTCAGCTGTAGCCCCCGTCTTTGCATATCTAGTATTAGGGTGGTAAGAAATGAAAATTACACCATCAAATGTTTATTATAATAGAAGTATGTAGTTCAAAAGATTTGTGACTATTTTTTATTAATGTAACTAAGGATGAAGTGATGGAATTAAGGTAAATTTTTTTAGATATTAATGTAGAATGGAGATATAGTAGAGTATTTAATGTATCATTTATTGTAAAGAGATTTTCTCTAATGGATACTTTCACAGTAAAAGTAACCACCCTTATTTTATCAAAAATAATATACCTAGAGGACAATTTATTAGGGCCTCTAGAATGACTACTAGAGAAATTGATTATGTAGAGGAGGTTCAATTCATTATTTCCCTCTTTCTTGAAAAGGGATATTGTGGAATCTTTGACAAAAGTAGCTGATGAAGTTAGTGTCAAAAGGAACACACATGACATACCAATTTTAAAAAAGGCTTTAATTTTGAAAAAAGATTAGTAATTTGAATAAAAATGTTCCAGCATGTTTCTTGGATATGTCTATTGATACTTAGGCCGTTTAGAAACATGATTAGCAACACCTGGAAGATTATAGAGGGAAATGAGTTGTTTAATGTAGTAGGTAAGGGAGGATTCTTTATTCGTATACAAGAAGACTAATAGTCTTAAGTTTTTATTGCAGAAAGATCAAACTAAAATTTTTTTTTTCCCAAACAATCCTAGAGGGGCATACAAATGTGGATTCTGCCATATTTGTAGGTTTATATATGAAGGACCTTTTATTTTAGTAGAGCATCTACATAAAACTATAGAAATTCCTGGCAAATTTAACTGCGAGTCAAAAGGATTAGTTTATATTGGTCTAGATTGTCAGGTGTGTTATATTGGTGTGAACTTTTAAGTAAATTGGTTAGAGAACATTTATACTCAATAAAAACAAGAGAGGAAACAAATGCTGTTAACATTCTGAAGTTTGTGGTAAGTATAAAAACATTATGATGTAATGTTGCCCTGTCTCCCCTTCATTCATAGCAGATTGGGTGACTGCCTTGTACACTAGCTCGTGGCTCTCCCCTATCCCATCATGCACTAGGAGAGTTCCTTAGATCTCATTTGCCGCTAAAACAGATCAGGTGCTGCTCTCACTGGCTCTAGCCAAGTACAATTTCTTATTCTTGGGAAAATTGTGTTTCCTCTAGTGTATTTGTTTTTGGGGGGTTCCTACTAATAACCACTTGGATTTACTGTTTTATTGCGCTGCTTTGAGTTAAACTGCTTTTGGCCATTGTTTTTCTGTAAGGCCGACTTTTCCCCTATTTCTGCTTTAGATTAAAAATTGAACAGCCCGTTGTAGAGGGGTTTTCCTTTTGTGATTTTTACAGGTTAGTTCGTTTAACTTGAACTACCTAGACCAGTTTAAGTTAGAGGGTTTCCCCCTCCCTTTTTCTCACTCCGGGGGATAGCTCATTTGTTAGAGGGCTATGCCATCCCCTCCCTTCTCTTAGAATTAGGTGTGATTTTTTTGTCATTCGTTTGTATTGGTATGCTGTTTAAAAAAAAAAAAAAAAAAAAAATCTTGGCTATATCTATAGTTTGAGTGTTGGCTATTTCCATTACTAATTGTCTTCTAAGGATTCTAAACCCTCTGGGTTTAAAAAGTGTGAGAAATGTGGACAATGTCACTTTCAGGCAGGAATACAATTTGTGTCTATTGTTTAGGAACCGTTCACCTCCAAGAGTCCTGTGCAGTTTGTCATTTTACAGCCACAGGGCTTTGTTAGAATGAAAAACAAGCTGATTTTAAGAAGCCTTTAAAAAAAAAAAACCTTCACTGAAGCAATTCAAGAAGGCCCAGGTACAAATGACTGTTCAGTCAACTTCTCAAAAGTTTGCACGTGTACTAAGAGGTCTTCATCTTCCAATGCTCAGTTGGAGCCATTTAAAAAACTGCCTAAAGTATCCTCTCCAGATCTGAAGGTGGTTTCCCAGAGGCTTTCCACTTTGGCCTCATCAGTCTCGATGCCAGTGGAATTTGTTACTGAGCCGGTCCCCTGAACTGGAACCGGTAACTCTGGCTCTGAGGTCACCATTACTTCAGCCTTCTAAATCTCCTGCCCTCTCGACTCGATCTACCAAGAGCCTGTCTGATGACATGGATCGGGTGGTGCAGAGACTGTTAAGCACACTGGCGCTCCCCAAACTGCTGTCTGATCCAACGCTGAGGGCTTCAGATCCGACCAAAACCTCCCTTTCTGTACCAGATCCTCTTCGGAGCCAGAATGTCCGGAGCTGATCTTAGTGGAATTGTCAGAATCAAGACCGGTCATAGGCTCATTGGATCCGAACATTTCTCCAACATCTTCAGTTCCATCAGAACTCAAGGAGTCTTAAGAGCTGACATTCTCCAGTCCGGTCTGGGGAGGGGAGTCGGATCAAGTAGTTGTCTGATCCAAACTTCCTTCTCGGGGCATCGGCTTGGGTGAGCTTGGCTCCTGCATCAGGCTTGGAGTTGCCTCCCTTGGTTCCGCGGATTCCCTGCAGTTCCTCTGAGCTGGAGGTTTCCTCAGATCAGGGGTGGGGGCCTTCGAGGTGATGCGGAGAGTGGTGTCAATACAGGCAGCTCCACTCTCAGGTCTGGATATTTTCCCGTAAGGCACCTCTGTCTGTCTACCTTTGCATCCACAGGGACATAGAGATCCTAAGCCTCAGGATACCTCATAGGGTGCCTCCTCTTTTCTGAAACCTCTCCAGAGTACCCCTCCAAAGTCCAACAGAAGAGGCCATGCAAGAGGAAGTATTTAACTTTCCAGAGGAGTCCGTCCCTTTGGATACGGACCTCGATGATGCTGAAGGGTCCCCATTGTCTTCTGATATCTCCTTTGGAGACATCTTGGAAATTCTTAGAGGTGTGGCTGAAAGTCCAACCCTTCAGCGGAGGAGTCTGTGTCTACCTGAAGGCTTTTGGATCTCACCCTTCCTCTACTTGGGTGTCTCTGCCTGTAGATGAACTTATGGATTTAGTTTCTCAAAAGGTGTGGGAGTCTCCAGATTCTGTGCAACTGGTTCCTTGGAGGCCGAACAAGTTTATTACATCTCTGTTGGTCAAAAATTTTTTGAGTAAGGGAGTCCCAGTAGATGCGATGGTGCTGACAGCAGCCACCAAGAAGGAACTCTGAGATGTCATCTTCTGTCCATCCACTGAACAAGGAGTTTCTCGCGATGGACAGATATGGAAAGTGCATTTTTTCTTAAGTGTCAGTTGTTCTTGGGTCACTGAATTACCTGACTCATTTCACCAGATTACAGAGATCTCTCCTAAAAGAGCTAGGAGATGCTCTCCTAGATTCATTAGTGGAAGGGAGAAAGTTTCTGCTCAGCTCTCTAACTTAAATTCAGTGGTCAGCTCCTCCATGAGACTTATGCAGCAGAATGGAGTGAGCAGAGCAGCAGGTTCAGGGTTTTCCCTAAGGAGACATTCCTGGATGTGCTTGTGTGATTTTGTGGAGCTCTTTAAATCTTCCTTTGTGAATGCCTGTTTGATGGCTCATCTCTGTTTGAGCCTAAAGTCAAGGACACACTAACCAGGTGTGAACAAGAATGGAAGACTCTCTCTGCCATAGGGGTCTGTTTTTCCCTAATGACCTATCAGACCTTACCCCAAAGGTCAGAAAGGTAGTGGGAGAATGTAGTTTCAAAAATCCTGGAGAGCTTTCCAGGACTCATGTGGTGATTCTTCCCCCAGGTGCACAGGGGGAAGTGGTAATGGAAGATGCCAACCTTGTGGCAGAGGGGATCCACAAAATCAAGGTGACAGGGAATCCTTCTTTGGTAAGGCCTTTGAGTGCACCTGAAGGGAGGCCTGTCTGTCCATCTCTGGAGACAGTTGGGGGCTGCTTAGCTTTGTACCCAAAGGCCTGGCTGACAAAAGACGTGGGTACAAAGCATAATATCCAGAGGTTACTCCATACCCTTACCCCACCCCCCAGCATAAAAAAGATCCCAGACATTCCACCTAGTCAAAGGGAACAGGCAACTCTATAAATTCAGAAGTTGCTAGATAAGAGTCATCCTAACAGTCCCTGGAGACAAAATAGGATTTGGAACTTACTCAGGGTTCTTTTTAGTTCCAAAAAAAACAAGGGACCGAAACCAGTCCTAGATCTCAACAACCTAAACAAATCTGTAAAAAAAAAATCAAAGTTCTGGATGGTGACACTGCAGTCTATACTCCCATTTCTGGGAAAAGACAATTGTGTGTGCTCGATAGACCTCCAGCATGCATACTACCATATAAAAATGGGCAGGTGATCCAGGAGACACCTGTGCTTTCAGCTGGGAGCCAGCCACTACCAGTTTTGAGCTCTACCCTTTGGCCTCAGTACAGCCCCAGTGCGTTCAAGTGTATGGCAGTAGTCGCGGCTCACTTGAGATGCCTAGGATTCAGTGCATTTCCATGCCTAAACTGGTTCCTAACCGCCACCACCAAGCATCTACTAACACAAGTAAGAGACACCACCTTGCAGCTCTGCTGTCACTTAGAGATCACAATAAACTACGAAAAATCTGCCTTGTTGCCATCTCAGCATATCGTTTTATAGGAACAGAACTAGATGCAACAAAAATGATGGCCAAACTTCCTCCAGAAATGGTACGAATTCTTCGATATCAGGCCTTTAATGTCCTTCCTAAGAAAAAAAGTACAGGCAAAGAGAGTTCTAAGAGTCTTGGGGACCATGGCGGCAGCAATAACCTTGAATCCACTAGCTTGTCTGCACATGAGAATTCTCCAGTGGCTACTTTCCACTCAGTGGTCGATGCAAGAATTGTCCATTTCCCACAAGATTTGATAATGAAATCTTGCAAAAAAAAATATATTTGGTGGCTAGACTCCACTCTCGTGAGGTTAGGTCGACCTTTTCTACTTCCCCAACCATTAGCCACAATGACCATGGACGCTTCCCAGATTGGGGGGGGGGCATTATCTGGGAAAGACAGTCCAAGGCACTTGGCTGGATCTCGATGCCCATTTGCATATTAGTGTCCTAGAGATAAGTGCTTTTAGCATTGCAAGCATTTCAGGACTCTTCTGCTTGGGACTATTGCGATACAGACACGTCAGTTGTATGGTAAACCAGATCTTGCCCCCTTTGTCGAGAGGCCTTGAGAGTATGGCACTGGGCAATCTCCTCCCAACTATCTCTGATAGCGATGCACATCCCGGGGAAATCAAACGCGATTGCAGACAAAACTCAGCAGAGCGATTCTGATGCCTCATGAGTGGTCCCTGAAACAGGAGGTGGTGGAAAAGATTTTCCACAAATATGACTAGCCTTGCTGCAACCTTTCTGCCACATCCATAAACACCAAATGCAGCAGCTACTTTGCCCTGATCCCTCCCTCCAGGGGACTCGCCAAAGAATCCACTTGTTCACGATTGCCCCTCGAGTCTCCTGGACGTTCTCCTTCCTGTGGCCTCATCTCCAGGAGGAGTCTTGGATTCTGGACTCAGTTCCAGACTTCCTGAGTCATGCATCCGGGATGCTCCACCCCTCCCTTCAAACTCTGAAATTGACAGCTTGGCTGCTCCGATTCCAAAAGCCAGGCTTCCTAACCTTTCCCTTTCAGTAAAGCGTATCCTTATTTCATCTCGTGAGACTTAAACAAGAAAGATTTGTAGAAGCAAATGTTAAAGATTTTCTTTTGGGACTTAATCAATGAGAGACCCCTTTTTGGCCCCAGTAGCTTCAATTCTTAACTTATTAGCAAAACTATTCAGTGAAGGTGCAGCTACTATTAGTTGAGTGAGCAGTGATATCCAACTTCCATTTAGGTGAATCAGGCCTCAATATGATGTCCCACAAACTATGCAGAGCCTTTCTTAAAGGTATCTTTTTATTAAGACCTTCTGTTAGAGACCCTCCACCACCATGGGTCTTGAATTTTGTCTTATCCTGTTTAATGCTTCCCTCGTTCAAGCCTGCATCAACCTGTGATCTCAAATATCTGACTTGGAAAACTATTCTTTTGATAGCTATTACTTCTGCTAGAAGAGTGTCAGAGCTGCAGGCTTTGTCAATAAAGCCCCCCTACATGCTTTTCTACAGAGACAGAGTATCCTTACAAACAAAACCCTTGCTTTCTACCCAAAGTATTTTCAGAATCTAATTTGAACCAATCCATAGAACTACCAGATTTTTTCCCCAACTATGAGAGTAAGATGGAATATATGTTGCACAAACTAGATGTACATAGATAATTATCCTTCTGCTTACATAGGACAAAGGACTTCAGAAAATCTGACCAATTATTTGTATCCTTTTCAGATTCAAAGGAAGTTGCTTAATTTTCTAAAGTGACACTTTGGCTCTTGGATTGTATAACCTTTGTTTAATAAATTTCAAAACCAAGATTTGTCCCATAAAGTAAAAGTTCATTCATTCTACAAGAGCCAGTGTATCCTCTTCCGCCTTTTGTGCTAGACTACCTATCAATACCATTTGTGCTGCAGCAAGATGGGCAAGGTCACATACCTTTATCACTCATTACAAAGTCAATGTGGCCTCCAGGAACAGAGCCTCCTTTGGTTCCACAGTTCTGAAGAATATTCTCCCTTGAGCCACCCAAGAAAGATGGTGTTGGGGCCGTTGTCCCAACCTACTAAGAATGAAGGTGAGATAGGACAACATCACACAAAAGTTATGTACTCACCATAGTGTTCCATGTGTGTTCATCTCGCCTTCATTCTTACATCCCACCCTTCTTTTTCCCAGCCTTTTGCTCCTGGAAGACCGAGTTGATGCAATTTGCTACTAGTGTTCTCTGACCTTCTTGTTTGCTCTATTAAGTATTAAGCTACTTTTAATTTTGAAGTTCCTTCGTGTAGCTACAAACAAGATTTGGGGAACTCTCCTAGTGCATGATGGGGCAGGGGATAGCCATGAGCTAGTGAAAGACCTCGAACTGGTGTATAAGGCCGAATCGGATCCAAGGATCAGATCCAAACCCAACCTGCTAAGATTGAAGGTGAGATGGACAACACACATGGAACGTTATAGTGAGTGCATAACTTCTTTTTCTCGTATGTTCTCTGTATTAGAACATGTTCCACTGGATTTAAGAGGAGCAAATTATAAAAATGTTATGGAAATGAAGGAAACCGAATGGCAAATTAAACTTAAGGCAAACTAGTATCCAGGGTTAAATGATGCCATTAACATAAATTGTTTAAAAGAAACAAGGTTGAGAGAAAAAAAGATGATTTATGATGATGAAAGATGATGGTTAACTTTTTGTATGCTGACTTTTATTAATATTTGAATCTGAGTGGTGTTTTACATGTATTTATTTCAAGTTGTTAAATTGTTTCTGAAGTCTGTTTGGCAAAAGCGGATAATTAAAGTTATAAAGCTAAATCAGTTTGATCTTTTTTCCTGTGCTTTCTTTTGTGTGGTTGTAATATTTTTAAGTGTTCTTGCTACCACCATATCAGATCAACCTTGTTTTTTTCTTTTTGTACTCTGTCCCAACAGGTGAGGAATGAAGAACATCGTCGGATAATGTTATGTGCTCTCACTGTACATTACATTTGTGTTGTCCATTTTCACTTTTAAACTTCCCATCCTCCTAACCCAATTCACTTTGCCCCTGAAGAGACCTAAGAGTGTCATGTTGGGAACTATTTTTGCTTGTTTGAGTTTCAGTTCTTTTCTTTGTTCTGTAGTTTTTTAAGATCTTTTAAGGTATTATCCATTGTCTTCTGTAGGCAGCAGACTTGATCTGATTTAAGTTAGGCTGGTGGGATATCGTGCATAAAGAGAAGAGCTCAGTAGTTTAGGTCCGAGGATCTGGAAGAAGTAGTTGTAAGATTCAAGACCCATCAGTTGAGGAAGAATGAACATGAACAAGATGTAATGTTGAGTACATAGCTTTTTTTTTTCTGCCAATTTTGTAAGATTTTATACATTTCAAATCCAGTTCCTTTCAAAGCAGAATCAGTTTCTACACTGACCTGTTTGAACACGTTATCTTTCTTTTTCAAGTTGTATTTTTTTTTTCAAAAAATCCTTTTACCTCCCATATATTTATTTTTTTAGGTAAACCTTTCTCTTGCATAGCTTATCACAGTAGCTACAATTTAAATTACTTTGTTCTCCTCTTTATCTTCACTTCTCTCATCATATATCTTCCTCCACTATCTTTGTTAGATATGGTGATACCACTTTCATTTTCCTTGTAAAAAGTACTTTTCTATAGTAATTGATTTTTCTGTTTTTTCTTGCATATTTCTTTCATCTTCTCTGTTCTCTAATTTTCTATTGTCTCTGAATATTTCAATATATTCCTGTTTTTTTTTCCTTTTTCCAATGTTATTTTTTTATTTTTTTATTTTAAAAGTAATCCACCATTCAGACCAACTATTAAATGGTTTTATAGTAATATGATCCTTCCATAATTGAACAGTTACTTTCCTTTTTTCACTCCATTCCTTTTTATTTATTCTTTGTACCATTTCTTATTTTTATATATCTTTATTTTGATTAATTTCTATCCATATTGCTAAGTGGTCTGAAAAGCCTGTTGTAGTTTCTTCTCTCATACATATAGAAAAAAAAAGAAAATGTGTTGCCGTGGTTTTTTATTACATATAAACAGTTTTCCACATTTCATTACATCAAACTTTTTTTTTTTACATCTTTCCTTTTTATTTCCCCTTAAATCACCATTAAAATTTTCTGTGTAATGTGCATATTTACACCAACATAAGGTAACAGTTTTTGAAATAAGGTTTCCCTTTGTTTACATGTCACACAAGCATAAATAGCTGTTGGTCTATAAACTTGTCTTGCCACCTTAAATGTAATTGATCTTCCTATTTCTACCAGTATTTGCTTCTAATATGTTTTACTCTTCTACATAATATTGCTATTCCTGAACACTTTTTCATTTCTAGCATTCTATATTATTTTCCATCCCATATATTTTGTTTGCAATCTTTCCTCCCACGTCGAAAGTCTTATATTTTGTTTAACAATATCACATTTGTTGTACCATTCTAAAAGTCCTATTATATTCTTCAAACTGTTAACATTAGCTAAAAGAATTCTCACCATCTTCCTATGTTGCTTGCTTTAAATTCGTATCTGGTAATCATGTCTTCATCACTGGCTTCTGATTTTGTCTCTAGCTCCTGTCCATTATTTTTCATATGATCTTCCCTTTATTCTTCTATTCCCATCTCCTCTTCCGTTTCACTTTCTTTGTCATTAACTAATATTTTGTTCATTCTGTCTTTACAATCCATCCATAAATTACCTGTTTTCTTACATTTATAACATTGAAATTCACATTTCTTTGCTTCATGACCTGTTTTGCCACATATATAATGGATTTCTTTTTATCACAGTTAATTAAATGTCCCTCTTTCCCACAAAAAAATGGTTGCCACCAGTATTTTACAACTCCTTTGTTGCCTTCAACATTTATAATGCTTTGAATATGTATAATTTTTTTCCATATCCATTTTTAAAATAACATTAACAGTCCCATCCCCAGTCCATAAACCCCTATTGTTATAAATTTTTGAAATGTTTATTACTATTTTCCAAACATTTTTGAATGTATTTTTAAAGTCTCTTTAAACTTCTGTTCAGAATTGCATGTTTTCTTTTTAGTCTTTTGAAAAATGCTTGAAATTCATTCATTTTGTGAATTATTTTCTTTTTTCATACTCCCATAACATTTTTTTCCATGCCTTGTTCAGTTTCAAAATTTCACAAAATGTCTGTGTATAAAAATAAAAGCTCTTGGCTCTTGTTTTCACTCCCAAGGATAGTATTAAATGTCCCTTACCTTGTATGTATTTAGTTCCTGACTCTTTGCTTTGTATACTTACCATGAATTTTCTTTTTGGCATTTTCTCTTTTCTTTTCCTGCTGTCTGTCTTGTGTAATTGCCATCGTTTCCATGTACATTTTCTTCATCTGTAAATAAACAACTAGTTTTGCTTCTATGTTTTCCAACTGTATTTTAGCAATATCCCCCCACAATAGTTAGTTCTCTGGCTCACTTCAGTTGATGAGGTATTTTAATAAATCAGTTGATGAGGTATTTTAATAAATCAGTCGTCCTGCAACCCTCACGACTGAAGGGTTGTAACTATGCATTCTCCTCTGCTTGACTCAACTGTTGTCCCTAAAAGCTGCTGCTGAAACTACAAATTTTCTCTGGTTTCTGTAATCGCATTCCTAGAGCTGCCATTCACCTCAGCTCCCTGCACCGAATCTTCCATCTTTCACACCTTACTGCCAGCCACCACTGCACTAGGAATGGGAGGGGCACACATTTGCTGTTAACACTTGCATGAATATACTGGTCATGACTGCTCATAGGAAAGCTGCCTGGACCAGTTTTCCACTTGTAGTATAAATATTACCTGGGTCTCCCATGAAAATAGGTTACTAACCTAGTGGGATAAACCCACTAATAGATATTGTAATGCAGACAGTAAGTAATTGTAAAGATATGCAAATGAGTACAGCACAACATCATGAAACATGATGTGATGCATTACTCATTATATAAATATGAAATGAGATGTTGAAGCAGATAAATGTACATAAGATTTTTAAATGAAAACTCTACCTTAGAACTCAAAAAAAAAAAAAAAAAAAGTTTTTTCATTGTATCTGTTTTTGAGCTATTTTAATGCCTCAAAAGTACTCCCAAGTGCTTTTTATAAATTGTTTCTCTCAAAATGGCGGATGATGGGATCTGACTTGGTAACGTAATCTTGTTTTCTTGCTTTCATTCCTTCCTAGAATACATTTCAAGTCCTCTTTATATGACTCATGCTAGACATAAGGAAGTGGTGCTGTTTTTTTCATTCCATTAAGATTCAGTGGCAGTACTGTGAAGCACTGTCATCTAAACATAACTTCTGTAACAGAGTTGCTGCTTTGTTTACCTGACTGAGCCTCATGTATGTGTCTGTCAGATCTTGTTCATAGATTCATAGATTCATACTAGGTTATCTTCCCTGGGGCATTTATAAGCCTAGCCTGATTGTGTTTGGCTTATGCCACCCCTTGATTTGAGTATACTGTGCCCTTTTTAAAGTTTAGTTTACTGTGCCTCTGTCTAATAGTGACACGAAAGTAATCCCTGGGACAAACCTATGATCCCCCATCCACTCATCAAGATTCTTCTTGAAGAGAGTCAGTGAGATGCTCTGCCTAACATGAATTGGAATTCTATTCCAGAGCGAAGGGAGCCTCTGGGTTATGAATATGTCCCTCCAGCATGTTCTGTTTATTTCTGTACTGAGGTTCAAGTTTCTCGAGCGCGTGGCTCTAAGGGATTTAGATTTACTGAGGTGGAGCATGTCCATTAATGCTGGGTTGGACATAGCTTTATATGTCAGGCATAGATCGCCTCGAAGTAGGCGGTATGCAACCGAGTAGAGCTGGAGTTTTTTAACCGAGCAGCATATGGCATCTGTTTGAGTCCCTTGATCCTCATGGTGAGGTACTTTTGAGGTCTTTCTAATTGCTGCAGGTGTCGGGTAAGGTACATCCCAAAGGGGGCATTGTATTCTATGATGGGCCTGATGAGGGATGAATAAAGGGGCATGATTACCTCTCTTGATCTAGATGTGACTCCTTTCATGATGAGGTGGGCTATGTAGAAGGTCTTTCTAACCACTTTGGCAATGTGGTTGTCAAAGGAGAGATTGCTATCAACTTGGGTCCCCAGATCCCTAATTACTTTCTCTGTACTTAATGTGTTACCACCTATGTGGTAATTTGTGGGCACATTGTTTTTGCCAAAGGGTATGACTATACACTTTTTGGCATTTAGCTTTAGACCATGGCTTTGGCACTAGTTATCCTTCTCTGCGAGACCTTTTTGAAGGATGTTTGTGTCAGCTGGAGAGTCAGTTATGGCGCCCAGTTTGCAGTCATCTGCGAACTTGGTGAGCCATAGTCCTCCCACGTTGGCCTGTACCTCAGAAAAGTAAATACCGAACAAGAGAGGTCCCAGGACAGAACCTTGTGGGATGCCACTTGTGACCGGTTTCGAGTCTGACATGGCCCCAGCAACTCTGACTCTGTGGGTTCTGTCTTTGAGCCAGTTTGCGACCCATCTTGTGACACAGGGGTTTATATTTAGGCTGGATAGCTTATCTATGATGCCTGAGTGGGGTATTGTGTCAAATGCCTTTGCGAGGTCGAGATAGGCTGTGTGGACTACCTTCCCTTCATCTATGGCCTTGGTGACTGTTTCGAAGAAGTCGACCAGGTTCAAAAGGCAGGATCTGCCCTTGACGAAGCCAAATTGGGTAGGATCTAATGTCTGTAGGTCCCCAATGTCTTTGTTTATAAGTTCCATGGTGATCCTCTCCATAGCCTTGCATACTAGGCTAGTCAGGCTTATGGGGCGATAGTTTCCAGGGTCCGCAGAGGCACCACCTTTGTGGAGTGGGACCACTGTTGCTGTACGCCATTCTTTGGGCACATATCCTGTAGTGAGGCTAAGATTGTACAGCAGTTTTACTTGAGGGATTAGTTGTTCTTGGAGTTCATGTAGGACACAGCCCGGGACACCATCTGGTCCCATGGAAGCAGTGTTTTTTGCTTTGGAGAGGGCGGCCTTCACCTGAACATCTGAGATGTTTGGGAGGCTGCACTCTGCCGGGATAGATACTTGCTCTTTTGGGGGGGGGGGGGAGTTTGCACTGAACCTATCTACCAGGATATTGGCTATGTCTGTGGGTTCAGTGTATTTTTTGTCGTTTAGAATCAACTCAGAACAAGTTTGGGAGTTGCATCCCAGGTTCCTAACATAACTGAAAAAAGCCTTATGATCGTCTTTAGTGTCCTGTGCAATTTTTCTCTTGAAGCTGGCCTTGGAGGATTTTATGAGGGATCGTAATTTTTTTGCTAGTACTGATCAGAGATGCCTTCCCTTTTAGGGATTTTGCTCTATCATGTAGTAGCTTTCTCCTTCTGTTGTACAGTTTATTTATGGCTGGTGTCCACCAGACTGGATGCCTGCCTTTGGATGATTGGATCTTGATTTTGTTTGGGATAGCATGATCCATGCATACCTGGAGATGTCCGTAGAATGCGTTTATATAGGATTCTGCAGTTTGGGCTGTAGTTTCCACTGGCTCTGGGGCCTTGAAGGATTCCACTTCGGTTTTGAGAAGTGTGAAGTTCACTTTTGAGAAGTTTTTCACTGTGGTTTTCTGGGCTGGGGGTGGGGTCGGGATGTGGATATCCAGTGAAATTAATTTGTGGTCTGATCTTACCAATGAGGGATATACTTCTGGTATGGAGCATAGAGTCCCCATGTTGGTAATTATCAGGTCTAGTATGTTTTCCCCTCTTGTGGGAGTGGTGACTAGTTGTTCCATAGCATTTGAGTTTATAAATTACAGGAACCTTTGGACTAAGGTGCTGGGGCTTGAGTAATGCTCCCAGTCTGTTTGGGTAGTTGAAGTCGCCCAATATAATGGTGTTTGGAGAGATCTTCATGTTCTCCAATGTTTTCAGGAAAGCGGAGTGGGATTCCTGACTTTGAGAGGGTGGTCTGTAGGATGCTATAAACTGAAAAGCAGTCTTGCCCACTGTCAGTTGCACATGGATGGTCTCCAATACTTCGTGCAATGCCACTAACCTGGAGGTGTGGATATCCTTGATAAATATGGAAACTCCCCCTCCTTTTGTGGTTCGGTCCGGGTTTTGGGGTTGAAAAGCATGATATGAGGTATAACCTGGTAATGCTGGGGTACTCTCTGGAGCCTTGAACCAGGTTTCTGTCACTGCACAGATATCTATGTTCTCCATACTGAGGAGAGCTTCGAGTGCATGCATCTTGAGGTTAAGACTTCTGGCATTTAGCAGCATTACCCTTAGTTTCTTGTTCCTTGTGCTGTCTATGGAGGTGGGTTTGACTTTTTAGCCTTGCCTAAAAAAGGCACTATGGGGGTGGCAAGAGCATTTGCCAATATCCAAAAGCCCAGGGGTGACAGGTGCAAGCCGTCCCTAGCAAAGCAGCGTGGCTTGTCGAGCATGTCATCCCAGGCTGACAAACACTGGATCCCCTGTGAATGACACCAAAATTTTAGCCAATTGTTAAAATCGATCATTTTGTCTTTATACTGTGGCATCATTCTAGGTGAGGGTAAGATGCTGAAGGTCAGGGTCATACCGGCCTGGGCTACATGATCAGAGAGCTCCTCTGTCTCTTTTCATGTAGTCGAGGGAGGTACGTCTCAGGTCATTCACGCCAGCATGTACAGCGACTGAGTCATATTTGTATTTGCTTTGGAGTGACCGGAGTGCTTGCGTTATGTGGCAGATCCTAGCGCCCGACAGGCAGCTCACTGTGACCTTCTCTTTATTCAGCCTGGTGAGCAGGACGTCAGTGTGTCTGACAATAGTCACCTATTACAAGAGCATCAGGTGTGTTATTCAGCCTTAAAGGCTGTGACTGCTTGGCACACTGACTTTGTGTGCTATGTGTTGTACGTGTTTTGTTTTGGGGTAGCGTTTGCTTGGATGTCTGCTTTGGAGGTCTCTGTTGCTTAGGTAGATTTATATTTAGAGCCTCCGAGTATGTTTTTGTGTGTTTGGTTCGCTGTTGTGGTGGGACTGTGTGATACTGGAATTGTGTTGTGCGAGGTTACCTTCTCCTCCTGACTGGTTACACCAGTTTTGAGATGAGAGAGCTCAGCCTCCAGTTTGGCAATATGGTTGCATCTCTCTCATATATTGGAACCTGTTTGGAGGAGGAGAGGGTTGTCCCCGTGTACATGAGACAGTTGTAACATTGCCTCAAAATTCCCAGATTCACCAGCTGGACTGGAGAGAAAACCATTGACTGACCTTTGGACATGCTAGAGTAATATAGGGAACTGAATTAAAACGGACCAATAGGGGACAAGGTAATCGTAGAGAGTATGAGTAAGTAGTGCTTATGGTTTATTAGTGCTAACTTGTAAAATTACTTATTTGGACCAGTGAGGGGCCTTAGAATGAGAATATGGTGTGTACTTTGGGAGATAGAGCAGTTCTAAGGGAAAAAGTGAAGAGCAGACTTCGTGGAGCCAGGAATAGTTTAAACCCAATTAGGGGGAGCTGCCCGATGTTGCGCTATGCACAAAAGAGGGTTTTAAGAGAGGGAGATCAAGGAGTTAGGAATTGACCCAAAATGGCCAATAAAACTACAGTTTCAAGGCAGTAACCACTCCCACAGGGGCAGGCTGCTCAATGTTTATCACTGCCATTGATGAACACAGAGACTTCCCTTTAGCCCAAGCAAACAATGGCCTCCAAGAAACTTACAAACAGTTCAGAACAGCAGATCTGTAACTGAACTTTTTTAAATCTCAGAAAAGTGGGAAAAAAGCAAGATTTTTTTTTTTTTTTTTTTTTTTTTTTTTTTTTTTTTTTAAGGAAAGCAGAGGTTAACAGGTATCAATAAGTTAGAACAGTGCAGTCAATGACCCCACAATTGAGTGCTAGGCCAGAGACGGATAAAATGCAAGTTTTAAGGGAAAAAAGATTTAAAAATAAGTGCAGGCAGGAAATTCAATAATCAGCTCTAGGTTGTGTTTTAAATAGTTACCAACACAGAAATCAAGTTTAACAAGCCAGAAAATGCTCAAAAGTAGGTGGCAATGCAGAAAAACTTAAATAATTTGAAGCAAAATACTTAAAATCTCAAAAGTGGCTCCTTTCTTCTCAGCGTTTTCTCCTCTTGGTGGGTGCTTCACCAACAGCCAACAAGTCTGAAAAGACCACTATGCTATAAATAGTTGTTAGCTACTTGCAGAAAAAGAAAATAGATAAATATTTTTTGTAAGACAAGTCTTTTGTAGTCCTAAAAGATTTGACAAGCCCTTCCCCACAATTTCATGCTGAAGTATGAAAACTCTCACTGCAGGAAATTATCCTTGCTGTGCGTTTACAATTGCTACTTCCCATTGCCTTCAGTGGGAGGATTTTTCTCTCTCATTAATGATGCAGACTTTATAATGTGCTTTGCTAGTTCCTCAATTATTTATGTTCACCCTCCTTTTTTCTATTTATATTTATTTATACATCGGTAACCAGGAAGGTGAACTGGTCCCAAGACCCTTTTCAGCCACAACTTGGGATACATTGGCAAAGATAATAATTATTAAATGCACTTAGCAGTACAAAGAAAAAAATTATATAAAAACATTGACCAAGATTGCATGTGCAACACACAGCCAATGTGTGACATTGTCCAAGTAAATCATTGCGCAACATTTACTGAAATGTATACATTAATAATGCTTAACTATATAATGTATGCACATATTGTGACGCACATCACATTTTATATATATATATATATATATATATATATATATATATATATATATATATATATATATATACACACACACACACACACATTTGTGTATAAAGTGCACGTGTACAAAAGCATGTGTGTCTGCATTTAAACACAGTTAAGTACTTCTAATTTCCTTTTCTTAGTGTTTTTAATGCAAGGGCACATAGTAAATGTATGTTAAAGTAAAGTCCGCTATATATTATGGTTGCAATCTAACAATTTAAGGACTGACTCGGTCAGTGAGAGTCTCTTAGAATGGATCTGCATGTACCAGGTATGCATCCCCCTCTGGAAGGATGTCACAGAAAAACATAAAAGATCTTTATATGAACCGTATCAGTGCTCCTAGTTGGGGGCGGCCACGGTGGTGCAGTAGCTAGCATTGTCGCCTCACAGTAAGAGGTTCTCTGGTTCGATCCTTGGCTGGGGTGCCTTCTGTGCGGAGTCTGCATGTCCTCCCTGTGGTCGCGTGGGTTTGGGTTTCATCCGGGTGCTCCGGTTTCCTCACACATCCTAAAGACAATCCTGAAGGTGGATTGGATACTCTAAATTGGCCCTAGGTGTGAGTGCGTGTGTGTGTGCCTTCTGTGGAAGGTTGGGTGCCGAGCTGGCAACTTGACACTGTAAAACTCCACTGCCAATCATGAGCGGACAGGTGATCCGCTGTGGTGACCCCTAACCGGAAAAAGCCGAAAGAAGATGATGATCCAGTGCTCCTAGTTGATAGGGTTGCCACTTGAGACTCTCTCTACAGTTCCGGCCTGTGTTTGGGGGGGGGGGGGGTGAAAATGGTAAATGCATTTATACTTTACAAGAAAAATATTTTCTGACTTTTGTCTAAATGTCCCAGAAATCTTTGCTACATTTAAATTTTCTTACCATATAAGCTATTATAAATAACATTTAAACCCCAGCATTCCAGTACTGGGTTGCTGCTTATGTATATTTCTGAGAAGAGTTGACAATTCCCTTTCATAGCAAAACAAAGCAATTACATCAGTCAGGGGTTTAAAGGCAAGTGTTAAGTTCTCCTCCCCTCTCCAGTAAAAACAGTGGAAAACAGTTCCACAGCTTTTTGTTTTCTTTTAGATCAACTGCTGTATTACTGACATTAGCAGGAAGGATTAATTGC
Source organism: Protopterus annectens (assembly GCF_019279795.1). Taxonomy (NCBI): domain Eukaryota; kingdom Metazoa; phylum Chordata; order Ceratodontiformes; family Protopteridae; genus Protopterus; species Protopterus annectens. Next base: position 667,290,574 of record NC_056745.1, read on the forward strand.
CCATCTAAGATTGACAGCAGTGCCAGACAAGATAAACTACAGATTTAACTGTTTAGGAGACAATTTTTTTGCAAAGTATCTGAGAAGTTGAGTTTAAAAAAAAAAGTAGGTGGGCTTTCCCTTCTTTTGACTCCAATACAAGTAAATGAAAGTTTTAAAAAGTACAAGCAGGTTTCTGGTACCTACACAGTGCTAGAGCCATATTGTACGGAGAAAAGAAACCCAGCGATAGAGTTAAACTATATGAGAGGGTGGTGTTTTCCTTTAATAGAATTGCTACAGTTTAAGTGATATAAAATCTGTTTATAGATATACTAACAGAGAAATATTTTGTCATTTGGATAAAACCCAGTAGGATGGGAATGATACAGATGTGGATGCCCGAGCATTTAGAAATTGGGTTAAGATAACATGGGTCAGTCCCTTGGAAGTTGTCTATGAAATTCATACACAGATACATAGAAGCGTGTGCATTTAAATGTAGGAATGTAAGGGAGGACAGAAGAATAAGGAAATTCAGGAGATAAAAGGCAGAGAAAATATCAGAGGCTTTAGGTGACCAGGACAAAGGCCGACAAATATCCTTAATCCAGCAGAGTGACTTTAACAGCACTTAAGTGTATCATTAGCTAGCTATGTTTGTATAGACGAATAATGCCCTGATAATTACACAGGCATTCTGATTCGGAATATCAACTTTGGTACTGATGCAGGTGGTTGGGAGGGAAGTGAACAAGGAGGATTCACCAGTTTACCTTTATAGAGAGAAAGTGTTGGAATATCTTAATGTTTGGGAGGGAGCAGACTACTTTTCCATAGTTCCTGTGGAGATTGGGATTTAAAGTAGGCAGCAGGGCTGGGTGACTCTGCAGGCCTAGGAAGTGTCATTGCCTTAGGGTTAGGGCACTCCTAAGACCATGCTACTGATTTGCTTAAGTTGTCAGAGTGATATTGGCTGATAAAAAAGTGTTACAGCCATACTCATGCTAGTTAGTCTCTGCTAGCAGCAGTGGTGGTTTCCCAAGTTCACTCATCTCTGGTGAGAGTTATTACTGGAGGGAATCCGGTGAATCAAGCCTAGAGGGATTCAGCATATGAAACTGCAATACTTGCTAATATTGAGGAGCAAGACTTTCAGGGCAAGCCATGCTGCAATGCAGTGCCCTGTTACCATTGGCAAAACAACTAAACTTGCAGGAGAAAAAATAACATGCAGTTGCATTATTGCTGCTTTTTCAGCAGGGAGATAGTGCTTTGGAAGAAACACTTTCCACTAGAAAGCAGCAAAAGACAGGTCACACAGTTTTGTGTTAATCATCCACCAGCTACTTGGCTGTGATTAGTGTTTGGAAGTGGAAAGAACAAATATGTTTTGCAGTAAGGGTTATACTGATAGGGTAAGGGTGTCATAAAAGAGGCTGGGTGACTTCAAGAAGCAGGTCAAGAAAAATCTTTGGGAGGTTAATAAGGGTGTGAAGTAAGACAGCAATGTGAGTCGCAGTTTTCAGTCACTTACTGAAATTTGGACTGCAGCGAGGTTTTGGTGATTTAAGATTTGTGTGAACAGTAGGGAAACACCAAATGTTGGTGCTGATTTGTTAACAGGAGTGGCAGAAAAATGGCTGAATAGGCTGTTTAGTTTGGACTTGTAAGGGTTGAGATGTAATTTGAAGGAGATGGACAGAGGTAGTGAGAGGGGAAGGAGGAGAAGGGAGGGTTAGGGATAAGTGCAGATGGAGGTGAGAAAACCAGAAGAGACTGTTTTCTTTGTTGTATACCTATAAAGCCTGGACTGTAACTGAGGCATCCCAGGGCCCAGTTAGTAATTTGATATGCTTTTGGAGCTGGCATGGGAACGATCCATGTGCTAAACAGTGGGGGTCGGTTAGAGCACATTGTAGATTATCAGTCTTATTTGAGGGGTGGTAGATGCACAGGCTATCTCAATCTCTCATTTGAAGGATGGTAAATGCTAAGTTAGATAAGGAGCAGGTGTTCTGCACTCCAAGTTGTCATGTAATGGTGACATAACAGATGCATGGAAGCTTGCACTCAAATGGAGAAGGCATTAATCCCTGTGGTGATGTAGGGCATATGTATCTCCCATCTAGAGGAGAGGTTAGGGTTATATTTACAATGCATTAATTGTTGGATTGCTGGCAAGGGCACAAAGGACCACCTAGGCAGCCTTGGATGACTGGTCCCCACTGTGTTCTGTTTGCTGGGCATAGTGCACTGGGGAAAAGGGCTGAATATCATTAGGGAAGATAAGACATTCAAAATGGCTACACACTAAGTAACAGGTTGATTAATACTGTTCCAGAATGCAAACATAAAATGTTTTTAAAAAGCCAAAAATAAACAAACTATGGGTAAAATCTAGTTACTATTGAGTAGTTAAATTGCTCGAGTGTCAGCAAAGAAGAAATTTGGATAAAGTAAGCAAAACTCAACTAGAAAATATAAAAAAAAGCTGCAGACCTTTTACAGGTGTTCAGCAAAAAGCAGTTCACATTTCAGCGTTAGTACAGGAATTGCTTGTAGTATTTTTAGAAGAAAAAATAAATGAAATTTACTAAAGCATTCTAAAATAAGTGAGACATTAGAAGAATATATAAAGTCAAATGACAAAAGGCTGGAAAACGCAGAAGATAAGTAGCTACTAAGATAAGCTGATAAAGCTGCAGAAATTCAAGGCTGAAATGCAGAGAGTGGATGAACCGGAGCCTATTTTCAAAAAAAAAAAAAGTTTAGAAGATTGAGCATGCAAGAGAACCTGAGATGTTCCTTTATACCAGAGAAACTGGAAGGAGAAACTCTTCATTTTATCAAAGTACTAGTAAACAATTGGGTTGCATATCTGGCCACAGGAAAGCAGTCACTACCTGTAAATAAAGATGCAATAATAACAGAGCTGCTTTTTACAAAACTGTAGCAGTAGGGAAAAGTATTAAAAGTAGGGGACACCAGAAACTGTGGGAAATGCTTCTCTTCTGTGTAGTGCAGAGGGAAAAATTCATCCTGCCAGTCATATGTAGTGTCTCGAGCGTGCAGTTAGTGTTTTGAGATGCGTGCATACGATTGGCATTTTGAGAGGCGAGTGTCTTCAAAATATTTGTCCCAGAGACCTAAAGATATTTTTGTGTACAGAACAGGCAAATGAGGGAAAAAAAACTATGAGCCAGTCAACTTAAATGGACTCCACTTCTCAGTGTTGTAATAATAAAGCCCATAGAAAGACACTGCCAGCAAAACCTTATCTATCCAAAAGGAAAATGCTTGAGTGAAAGAAAAAGGCCCAGGAGCTGTCTAAAAGATTTCATGAGTATCTTGCATCTTAACCAGAGACCCGTTAGATTGAGGTGATCAGGACGAAGACCCACGATAATATGAAATCAGTGAATAAATGGGAGAAGTGCATCAATCCAGTAGATGTAGTTTATGCAGAAGAATTGTGATTTTTGAGTGTTAAAGGGACACACATTCGTAACTAAAATCACATTTCTGCCTTGGCCCGAAGCTGAAAATGCTACCCATGTAATCACCTCCCTGTTTGACATCAGTAATGATTTTCTTACAATCACATCCACGGCATTGTTTCTTTAAAAAGGTGCATAAACCTTTAATTACGATCCTGTTTTACTTCCCTGTGGAGTAAGACACAGTGCTTGGGTTCCCTGCTTCACACCGTGTCCGTACTTGTTTCTGTGGGGTTTTTTTTGACAAAGACAAACATAATGGATGGGCAAAGCCCCCCAAATAGGGGCACTTTTAAATATTGCTCTTAGAAACGTAGAAAGTTGCTAGAATAAAAGGTCTGGTGTTATACATTTTTTGAAGGCTATGTAGTCAGAAACTCAAATGCCTGTCCTTATTTAGTAAATTCAATCCTTACTATTTGCCACAGAAAAATCAGAAAACCTTACATTTTATGAGGAGAGGACTCAAAATATGAGACGAAAATCTTGACAGTTGAGAGGCGTGACATCAACCTTCTCTGAGCCTATCTCCATGATTATACAGTCAGACTAGATGCTTCAGAGATTTTTTTTTGTATAAATTGTGTAAAATGTTTTTCCTGCCTGTTCATAGGGTCATAGCTGTGTACTAGGCTAATGGCCCTGGAGCCTTTACAAACCTAACCCATAGAATTACCCTGACATCGTGCCACCCAACCTTATTTCCCAGTTCCTCTGTCGAGTAGAGCCACTGGATTGATCCCAGGGGTACATTTTCTCTTTCCCATCCATTCATCAAGGTTTCTCCTGAAGAGGGCCAATGAGGAGCTCTGTTTGACATATATGGGAAGTCTATTCCATAGCGAGGGCTGTGTCTGCGTTATGAGTCTGTCTCTCCAGCATGTTCTGTTGATTGTGGTAATGAGGCTGAGGTCACTGGAACGTGTGGTGCGGAGGGATTGGGATTTCTTTAGATGTAGCATTTCTAACAGATCTGGATCAGACATGGCTTTACATGTCAAGCAGAGATCGCTTCTAAGTAGGCGATATGAGACTGAGAATAGTTGAAGTTTTTTGTCTGTCCATATAGTACAAGTGTTTAAGGCCTAGGATCGTCTTTGTGAGGTACTTTTGCAGCCTCTCCAGTTGTTGCAGGTGTCTAGTGAGGTACATGCCAAATGGGGCATTGTACTCGATGATGGGCCTAATGAGGTAAGAGTAGAGGGAGACAATGACCTCTTTCTTCTGGATGCAAAACCCTTAGTAACAGAAGGACTTTCTGACCACAATGGCAATGTGGTGGTTAAAAGAGAGACTGTTGTTAACCTGTGTTCCCACATCTCTTATAACACCTTCTGTGTTCAGTGGACTACCATTGATGTGGTAATTCATGGGAATCGGGTTTGTCCCCAAAGGGGATGATGACACATTTTCTGGAATTGAGCTTAAGGCCATGGTTCAGACACCAGTTGTTGGTATCAGTGAGGCCTTTCTGTAGGATGTCAACATCACTTAGGGAGTTAATGGCTCCCAACTTGCAATCATTTGTGAACTTTGTCCACCAGGGACCCTTTGTGTTGGCTTGGACTTCAGAGAAGTAGATACCAAACAGGTGATCACCCAGGACCCCGAACCCTGTGGGACTCCACTAGTGACTGGTCGGCAGTCTGACTTTGAGTCCACTGCTTTCAAACTTGTGGGTTCTATCTGTGAGCCAGTTTGCAACCCACCTAGAGATATAGGGGTAGATGCTTAAATTAGTGTGTTTTTCTATGATTACTGAATGAGGAATGGTATCAAACGCCTTGGCCAGATCAAGGTAGGCTGTATGAACC